>NC_080723.1:21760010-21845010 GCF_019097595.1 Hemibagrus wyckioides
TTTCTCCACAATCATAACAATCCTTTTCCTGGCGTCACAAAAGTAGAAACAGGAAGTAACATGACCTGTCACTGTGTATCTGGCGCCGAGCGTGGTTCTGTTGAAGCAAACCCCAGACCACTGTTCTCAGGCTCTCTGGACCGCATCCAGGCTGAAAAACAGATTTCACACTTAACTACGTACAGAATTCTACACGAGTATGAAACCGACCCTGAACCGTGCTCTTATCCTTTATAACGTGACGTTCTCCGAGACGGACACAGAATAGAGGATAGAGAGGCAACTTAATCAGCAGATCTAATCACATTCTGGGCGTTTAGTCATCAAACAGCAGCCTACAGCCTATAAGCATGAGTAATCTCCTTAGAGAGGCGGGGGAAACCAGAACCGCGCTCAGGGCAACCCGAGTGACAAAACCCATTACACTAAGAATTCATTCGTTTGTTTTTGCCAGTCGAGCTGGCTGCAGTCTGTCGGCACTCCTGCTTTTCTGAATGAACTCTGCATCAGACCGAGTGCTGAGGTAAAGCCGAGAGTGCTAATTAACAACGCTAACAATTCCACCCTTCAGATATGGAGTGAAACGGCGTGCTGGATCCGTACTATCGGTTCTCCTGTCGGGTGGGACGCGGTGCCGGGTCTGTAATCAAAGTCGATCAGTGGTCTGACGCTGTAGTCTAATCAATTCGTTTATCAACACCAGCGACACGGGCTGTGCTTCCAACATGTCAGAATTACACGGTCCTTTTTCTCTGCTCCTTATACTTATACACCGATCAGGAATAACATTCTGAGCAAGTGAATAACACTGTTCTCCTCATCATGGCACCTGTTAGTGGGTGGGATATATTAGGCAGCAAGTGAACATTTTGTCCTCAAAGTTGATGTTAGAAGCAGAAAAAATGGACAAGCGTAAGGATTTGAGCGAGTTTGATGAAGGGCCAAATTGTGATGGCTAGACCACTGGATCAGAGCATCTCCAAAACTGCAGCTCTTGTGGGGTGTTCCCGGTCTGCAGTGGTCAGTATCTATCAAAAGTATCCTTTAAGTCCTCCCATGGAGGCCCCACCTCACAACTTACAGGATCTGCTGCTAATATCTTGGTGCCAGATCCCACAGCACACCTTCAGGTATTTAGTGGAGTCAGGTATCCATGCCTCGATGGGTCAGGGCTGTTTTGGCAGCAAAAGGGAGAGCAACATGATATTTGGCAGGTGGTCATAATGTTATGGTTGATCATTTTATTGGAAGTTTTCATCATTAGTGTATATACAGGTGGTGTTATTTAATGTCTTTCATAAAGTTATTTAAATACCTTTTAGATTTTGTCTCTAGTTAAAATCAAGTTCCTTATATATGTAAAACGTGGTGTTATTCATACGATGCACTCTCTGAGAACATCACAGCTACTCCTCTGTGCCTGTGTAACCCCTGAACATCTCAGTCCACGGTCACAGTGACAAAAAGCAGAGCTGGTGTTGAGCGTTTCCTGTTTTCTGTCTGAATAAAAGTGTCATTGAACTGATTAGGAACTTTTTTGTGGTGTAGCAGAGAGAGAGACAGACAGACAGACCGAGAGAGAGAGATCTCGCTCGTCCTGAAATGTAAGCTAATTTCCTAAGCGTTTTGTCCAAATGGCCTGTGTAACTTCTTCACGTCTATTTAGCTTAAGAAATGTAGAAAACGCTCTGAATAAATAAACCAATGCAGAATTAAAACGGTACATTTGATATTTCCTCCTCGTGAGTCATCTTCTGTTGTCTGCCGTTTTATGTGTTAGCCGACGCAGTGAGTCTACATATAGATGTTTGAGAAGAGAAAGAGGAATAAACCTCCAGCACGCCGCCTCACTCTAATAACTGATTATTATGTGAAGCTTTTAAGAGAGAACGTGACCTTTATGTAGGTCAGTCACGAGGAGCTCCATCAAATCTAAATGCATGCTGTTAAGTATGGCAAGCGTGTGAAGTCCGGGTCACGCCGGCTCCTCGTTCTCCATTAAGCACAAACGCAAAGCGGGCTTCGGGGTTTGTGTGTGCCCTGCTTATTTCTTGTATGAATGGAGAGAGGTGAAGAAATAGTAGGGACTATTCACTACTCACAAAGAGCCACGTGAAGTGGCAAACACACGCTGGTCTGCCAGCTGCCTGCGAGTTAGACTTACAAAACACTTAGCAAGGAAAAGGGTTTACTTCCTCACGCTGGAGCTCACCTTCATTATGGCCAGAAGAAATATTTTTTTGGCTCTTGCTCATGTGTTCATAACAGTCTGATGTTCTAAGGGCTTTTGATTGCTAGCTGTGCCTCATTAGCTGTTGGTTCTTAACACTAGTGGTAGCGGTATCTTCCTAACTGTTGGGTGTTAGCGTTCATCCCAAAGGTGTTCTATGGGGTTGAGGTCAGGACTCTGTGCAGGACAGTCAAGTTCCTCCACACCAAACTCACTCATCCATGTCTTTATGGACCTTGCTTTGTCATGTTGGAACAGGAAGGGGTCATCCCCAAACTGTTCCCACAAAGTTGGGAGCATGAAATTGTCCAAAATGTCTTGGTATGAAGCTGAAGCATTAAGAGTTCCTTTCACTGGAACTAATCCCTGAACCCAAGCCCTGAAACACAACACCTGAACTCAATGATTTGGAGGGGTGTCCCAAAACTTTTGGCAATATTTTGTATCTGTGGTGTCTTAGCCGTTGGTTGTCAACTCCACAGTAGTAGCCGTGACGTTTTAGCTTAGCTGTTTTTTCCTAATTGTTGGGTCTTTACTGTACCTCCTTAGCTATACCTTATTAACTGTGCCATCTTAGCTGTTGGTTCTTGACTCCACTGTTGCTTAGCTGTTCGTTCTTAACCCCACAGCCTCTTAGCACCTTCGGTCTGCTAATGTTAGCATGGTGTTGGTTAGGAATAAAAACCAACATTATTTAGTGATGCAGCATTAATGATTTTAACTGCAGTCTTCCTTTTTGTTTTTTTGCCTTTCAGGTAAAGCATTATTCAGACCGAACTGATAAAATTCACCCAGCAGTGAAAGGTCAGTGCTTACAGTGCAGGTGTGTATGACTGACTCTGTTTTCCATGTTGTGTAGGAGCTGAAGGATGTGCAGCATAAGGAGCAGATGGCGGCGGCACGCGGCGTGCTGCAGAGAAACGTCCCCCTGCTGTACACGGCCTCCCGCGCCTGCCTGCAGCACCCAGACGTAGCCGCCTACAAAGCCAACCGAGAGCTCATCTACAAGCAGCTGCAGCAGGCCGTCTCGGGGATCTCCAACACGGCCCAGGGTGTCAGCACCGAGGACTCCGGACTGGGTCAGCACACCGGGCCCGGAGAGCTCGCCGGGGCCCTCAACAACTTCGACGTGAGTATCGGGATGCACGCGCAACTTTTATATAACCTTATGGAGATGAGTGTGATGAGGGACACGTCTCTCTCTCTCTCCCACACGCGCACACCCACACCAGGCTGATATCTTTGTTTACACATCACGGCTCTGATTGAGCCTCGGCACGATGGGAACATGAAAATCCAGGAAGGAATCGGATTAAATTCGTGTGTGCAAACAAATCCAAATCCGAAGGATACGTGAAGCCAAAGGATTTTTTACTCCCCTTTTCAGTGTTAGATTTTATATTTTATAGACATCACCAAGCGCCTCTAAACTTTATACAGTTTCTTATTACAGTGTTAGTGCAGTCCTCCTGTTAGCTTTATTATGTGCACACGTGGTGATACACGTCTCACAAACATCATAGAAATGTCTTCAGGTGTCGTGGGGCGTGTTTGTCCTGTCGCTCAGCCCTCTTTAATGGTCTCCAGAGAGAGTTTAGATACCCCTTGTGTACTCCTGATGCTCCTCAGGCCTTTCTGAGGCCTTTCAGTCCAAATCCAAACAATACGTGAAGATGTTTCAGAGACTTGTTAATCCTCGACTGATGAGGAGAAAGGAACGGCATTATGACTGGACTCCCATGTTTCCCGAAGCTACAAAAAGTGTTCGTCAAAAGACCTTTCCTTTCTTTCCCGTCACAAAAATCCTCATCCTGATATTTTACAGCGCACCTCGTCAGTCCGTCAGCACACACTCATCAATCTACCAGGCTAATTATTTCCTTGTTACCGCTGCTGTCTTCTCTTTATACCCGTTTCGAGGAGGTTTTGGCCGCTGAAGAAGACGGGGTGTTCTTTATAAATGCTAATCTAACAGTTGTTTTGATGCGTGAAGAGTGAAAAGATGCGTTCAGGCGGCGTGCGTAAATTGAGCCGTGTTACCATGGCAGCATATTAATCCCATCCAGTACTGGAATACAGGAGCTGTTTTGGTGTGCTCTGGTGTGTTTACAGACCGTGTGTAGTTTTTGCGGTAATTAAGCAGCTCATCATCTCGCTGCTTCTTCTCAACACGGGGAGATAATCCACTGTTCGGAGTCGATTTTCACACTTATCCACTAATTCCTTTTTTTTTTTTAAATATAAATTGAACAATGTGTGATTGTCAAGCGATTGTCGAGATCCTGGAACAGGACAGCCGATGGAGGAGTTTGGTTTTTATTTTTATTTTTCCCGAATTACACACACCAAAAATGGACGTGTTTCTGACTGTTTAATGAGGCTACCAGTTTAGCATTGTGCAACACTCGCATCTAAATCCTCCCTCACACAGTCGAGGAGATTATCTTCAGAGTTCTTCATTATAGATCTGCATCAGCACGTATTTCGGTGCAGGAGGCGTGCCCTAGATTTCAAGGGCGGAGCTTCACTAACATTCCCCAAAGTTTGTGGCTACATCGTAGTTCCAGTGCAAACTTAAATAATCTAACAAATATTTCTGAATGGATTTGGTGGAACAGGGGCATTGTGGGGGATTTAGTTTAGAAGAACACTCAAGACAACACCCTCACTGGTCACCTCACTCTAATTTCCTCATGAGTTTTAGCACAGCGCCCTCCTCAGGACAGCATGGCAAAATGATTGAAGTGGCTGAGGGGAGCACATGGTTTTCAGCTGGAGATGTAGCACCTGCTGAACTCCATTAAACAGTTCATTTGCCTCAGCATAATTAATGGTAAAGTTTGAGCTGGTTAAAATCATGCTATACTACAGTTCAGAAGTGGTGTAGAATGGAAACAGGAAGTGGTAGCTCAGTGGTCAAGACGTCGGTCAGAAAGATCCACCATAAGCCAAGGCTCTTAACCCTTTACTGCTCAGTTGTATAAATGATAAGTTTAAGTCAGGTTGGGTAAGGAGGTCTACCAGAGGCTGTAGATGTGATCAGCAGAGACTCAGCTGGAGCGATGATGTGACCTCAACATCATTTATAATCAGTCTGCTCAATTCTGCTGCTATCATGATTTACTTTTTTATAATTACAAACTAAATATAAGCAGCTGAATTAATCGTTATTATTAATAAACACACTAAAACATGATTACATTTTTAGTGTTAATGCCGTCCTCCTGTTAGCTTTATGTGCATGTGAGCAACACATCCCACAATCATCATAAAAATGTCTCCAGGTGGCATGATATATTTGTGCGTATTTGTCCTATCGCTCAGCCCTAGTAAGTCTTCAAGGGTCTTAGATCACCCCTCATGTACTCCTGATAAAGATCTGGCCTTTCAGTGTCCGTCTCCAAGCAAATAACAGCGATGCTTCATCACCGTGTCCTGATTATTACTGCGTTCCCATCACTTTTTTTTTTTTTTTTTTTTTTTCTGTCCCTCCCCTTGCTTCTTGTTTCATTGCCCGTGTTTTTTTTTTTTTTTTTTTTTGTTATTATTCCTCAATGAGTAGCTGAAGCCTTAAAGAGATAAGCCCAGCTCCAACCGCCTCCCTAATCTGTTACATCCCTAATTAGTTCTCGTCCGTTAGCGAGCAGTATCTCTGACGGAGGATGGATGGAGCCTTTCCGTCCAGACAAATGAAGCTCTTAATTGGGAGAGCGAAGGCACAAGCCGGTCTGAGCTCGCCGCCGGAACCGCAGGTTCTCTGGTGTCTGGAGTGCTCTCTGGAGTGTGGACGCATTTGCAAATCAAATTCCCCTTTCCAGCCATGGATGGAGGAAATATGAGGGCTAATGTGAAGGCTTATCTTTCCACTCTCTGCATATTGGAGCTCAGCAGATGTGAGCCAGGCCAATTAACATGTGGAGAATATGTGGTGGTGTGTCTCACACACACACACACACACACACACACACACACACACACACAATTCTTGAAGTATTTCTTTCGTATTTAAAAAAATAATCCACCCATTAATGTTAGTGAGGGGGGAAAAATGAGTTTATTATGATTTGTAATGGAATAAATACTTGGTGGTGTTCTGTTATAGGAAATTAATCAATGTGAATTTTATTCCTCTTTTTATCCATTACTTTTAACGTTTGTAGAGCGCCTGTGAAGCAAGTTTCACTTGTGCTGTAGCAGCTGTAGTCAGTCCTCTCCTCACCAGCCTTGCTATAGCCTTCACTCTCCACGTGCATCAATGAGCCTTGACCACCCATGACCCTGTCTCCGGTTCTCCACTGTTCCTTCCTTGGACCACTTTTGATAGATACGGACCACTGCAGACTGGGAACACCCCACAAGAGCTGCAGTTTTGGAGATGCTCTGATCCAGTGGTCTAGCCATCACAATTTAGCCCTTTGTCAAACTCACTCAAATCCTTACGCTTGTCCATCACATCAACTTTGAGGACAAAATGTTGACCTGCTGCCTAATATATCCCACCCACGAACAGGTGCCATGATGAGATCATCAGTCTTATTCACGTCACCTGGCACTGGTCACAATGTTATGGCTGATCGGTGTATGTTGTAAGCCACTTTAGCATCATGTTGCAAAGTCTTAATGAAATGCACAAACTCCTGTCTCTTCCTGTAGTGGACTGGAGACTCCTTCCATAATCGTTACATAAATATTGTTCTCTTTACAGAAAACTTCTGAACAGTTTTGTCTTCTTGGTTTAATAACAGCATGCCGAGTCTCAGAATCACCGAAGTGTTACTATAGAAACGATGGCGTATCGGAGCCAGAGCGTTTAATATAAATCTGTGATCTGTATCGGAGCTGTGGTTCGAGAGGACGAGTCCATGCCACCTGACAAGGATTTGAGATTTCAGCAGCGCCGTGCCGTAATATGATTTAACACTAGATGTTAGTCATGCAGGTGCAGCTCCGTGATTCATTCCTCATTTCAGTTCTTCCTCTCGTTCAGCGTCTGACTCGGCTTTGGGCCTGCAGCCTGTTTGCTTTGTCTCCACGTCATTCAAACTTTTCCTCACTCCTCCTCTCTCTGTTACACTGCAATTATCCCCACCGCTCCACAACAAAAGAGTCTCTCTCTCTCTCTCTCTCTCTCTCTCTCTCTCTCTCTCTCTCTCTCTCTCTCCCCATCCCTCCATCTTTTTGTCAGCGGTTTAGAAGGCTCCAACTGTTTCGGCTGTCAGGGGATTAATCACCCGTGTGTGTGGCGTCTGTTTTAGACCTCATTCTTCCTGTCAGGCGGCACTCTGCGGCCCTCCGGAGGGGATAACGACCCCCTGACGAGGGCCTGGATGAATCTGGTGCAGTGGAGTCTTCCAGCTCCCTTCCTGCCAAGACTTTAGTTTTCAACACCAAAAAAAAACACACTCGCCTCCAATTCCTATGGACACGAAGCTGTTTTTGTCACTGACCCAGTGACTTACAGAGACAGGAACTTACACACACACACACTTAAATATGCATGTTTTGGGACGTCTGCCTTTATCTGCACATGAATGTAATATGGAGTTGTCCCGCCCTTTACAGCTATAACAGCTTCAACTATTCTGGGAAGGCTTTCCACAAGGTTTAGGAGTGTGTTTATGGGAATTTTTGACCGTTCCTCTAGATGCGCATTTGTGAGGTCAAGCACTGATGTTGGATGAGAAGGTCTGTCTCACAGTCTCCACTCTAATTCATCCCAAAGGTGTTCTATGGGGTTGAGGTCAGGACTCTGTGCAGACCAGTCAAGTTCCTCCACACCAAACTCACTCATCCATGTCTTTATGGACCTTGCTTTGGTCACTGGTGTGCAGTCATGTTGGAACAGGAAGGGGTCATCCCCAAACTGTTCCCACAAAGAGCATGAAATTGTCCAAAATGTCTTTATGAAGGTGAAGCATTAAGAGTTCCTTTCACTGGAACTAAGGGGCCGAGTCCAACCCCTGAAACACAACACCTGAACTCAGTGATTTGGAGGGATGTCCAATACTTTTGGCAGTATAGTGTATAACGCTTTAGCTCTGTCTGTGACCTGTTTCCATGGTGATGTAGTACACCAATTCTGGTTAGTTTCCACCTAGCACAGGTAACAAACGTTATCAAGTTGTATATGATACACAATGTCATGAGGCTTTACTTAACATTTATTAAAAAAAAAAAGATATGTCATTAAGTAAATGTTATGTATGATTTATCTTATATAAACTAAATGGTTTTAAAAAATTATATTTGAATATAATGTACTTGAGAAATTAGAAAAATGCAGGAATGTATGAATATACATACATATTTATTTATATTTTATGTAGTAAGCCTTTTGAAGAAAATTTATGTAATTAAGACAGAAAAAATACATATGTTCAATAGATCTTTTCTTTATATATATGTATGTATATAATTTAAAAATCATCTAAATAAGAAAAAAGTAAAGAACACTGGAAAAAGGGGAAATATGTAATTTATTTTACTTTTGCAGATTAAATATCAGCAGCTTTGGTTTTTAACTATTAAAAAAAACAAGAAGAAACTAGAAATCCAAAATAGTTTTCCTGGTGAAGAACAAGGCGAAAACACTAAGTGAAGATTTGTTTAGTGAACAGCGCTGGCTCGGGTTTCATCGTCCTTTATTTTTAGATATGTGCTAATGTTTTTGTAGTAGACTTTTATGTATTTATTTATTTAGCCTGTATTCTCATGTATTGAAAGGTGAAGAAAGTGGTGCTGGTGAGTGAGGAGGACGTGAGATTATCATGACATCAGGGTCAGGACATGTGAATTGGTGTGGTTTGTGGGTGTTAATCACACACGGTGTTCCTCTGCACCGGTTTGAGACCAGTTTATTTTTTATTTCATGTATTTATTTTTTCTTCTCCATTCAGGAATTTCCCCCACCTGGAAACGGGGTTAAGAACTCCTCTTTTATATCTAGATTTATTTTGTTGGGATTGGAAAATGTTCATCGTCCCACAGACCTCGAGGAATATTGGTGCTCTGAGCAGGCTGTGATTGGTCACAAGGGTTTTGTGGGTGGAGTCAGTGTAGAAGTTCTGCGAGAGCGTGTTCCCTGTCTGTCTGTCTGTCTTTGGTGAAGAGCAGTCACAGATATCCAGTCCTTCCTCCTCCTCCTCCTCACCTCTGACTTCTGTTTGTTTTCTTGTGAGCCTTGTTCCAGCCTCCAGGAGGAGTGAATCAGTCTGATCCCCTTTCCTCACCTGTCAGTTTGGGCTCTTTAGCTCGTCCTGCAGCAGAGTGAGACGTCTCGCTCACTGAAAAGACTCTCGGGGGGGAAAAAGATGATGGTGTGTCCATCCGACATGATCTGGGTTACAGCTGATGTAGATGTGTGTGTGTCTTGGAGATGGAGAGACAGACTTGCTCTGCTCTTATTGACACCCAAAGGTCCTTGAAAAGTCTTTGAGTGGGAAGTGTGAACACACACACACACACACGACTTCTCACAGCTATCCAGCCAGATGGCAAAGTGTGTGTGTATATACGTGTGTGTGTGTGTGTGTATATATACATGTCGGAGAGTAGTATGTGGTCCGTTTTCTCCATGGTCACCAGGAAATTTGATGGTCACTCCACTCCTAATATTATGTCTGCCTGTCACCTAACCCCCCCCCCCCCCCCACAATCTCTGTCTCTTTCTCTGCCTCCCCCCTCACGTTTCTATCTTTCTCTGCCACCCCCCCCCCCACGTTTCTATCTCTCTCTATCTGCCCCCCCCCCACACGTTTCTATCGCTTTCTCTGTTGGTCTCTCTCTCTATCTGCCCCCCCCCCTCCACTGCCTAATTTCTAGCCAAAGTAACTTTGCCAGTGAGTCACCGATAGGGAGGTTTGTTGCCATGGCAACTCTGTGCTGCACGCTCACTTTTTATTTTTTCCTTTAAGGTGATGCTCTGCTGCTGCCTCTCTCCTAATTCAGAAGCACATGGAGAGTTTATTCTTCAGAAATTTGTTTATTACAAGCATTATGTTTATAAAGTTCCATTAGAACAAGCGCAGAAAATGCAGCCTGTGATTAAAACTGAGCGCGAAGGCTCGAGTCTAAATGAATCATTATGTGAGTAGTGTAGTGGGCGGAGCTACACTAATACCGCTCATTAAATGAACAGAATTATTATTATTGTGGTCGGGAATGGTGATTATTATTCATCATCGAGCAAAAGGGCTGGTTTTTTACAGTCCTACACTCCCCAGCACTCGTCAGTACCCGTTTCTGCTCGACCTCCTCGTACCCTTTGTGGTAGAAAAGCCAGAAGTGTTTACGAAGCAGCGCTGACGCAGAACAGAACTGAAAATGTCGTCCACCAACATGGGAAAAGAAACGAAGAGAGGGGAAAATAAACCTCCAGTGTTTTTTCATCACGCACGAGTTCATACGGTGCGGGTTCATCTCGCTCCGAGTAACAAGTCACCCTGATGATGGACACTGAATCGCGTGGATACTGAAACACTTCCATGGAGCCTTTTATCAGTCTAAGGATGTTTATTTACAGTTTACAGATAGATTAGTCAAGGACTGAAGGAGAAGGACTGAATTAATGTAAATATAAGGGGATAAAAGCTGTAGAAATTCTTTACATGGGAGAAAAATTGCAGTTCATAAAGGTTGAGAGAAATAACACTCCAGGATGATGGAGGAATTGACCTGTTTTTGGGTAGAAACGTGTGTGTGTGTGTGTGTGTGTGTGTGTGTGTGTGAGAGAGAGAGAGAGATGCAGGAGGTTTCCTAAAAGCAGACCCTGATTGAAACCCATCATTGCGTCTGACCCAAAACCAATTTTTTTTATTTCTAAACTTGACGAAGATGGCAAGTATGGTTTTTTTTATTTATTTATTTATTTATTTATTTATTTATTTTTCTATAGAGCCGCCCACACTCTTCCTGACCCTCGCGTCTCCCTGAGGAAATAACAAGGCCATTTAACTGTCAAACTCTCCCCTCTCTCGTCCAGCACTTGGCACGTCTTAACATGCCACGTTCTCCCTGAAGAAATGCACAGAGTCATTTGCATGTACATTTATTCATTTGGCAGGGAATTTTTATTCTGAGTGACTTGCGGTCCAAGCTCTGAGCCTAGCGATGTAAAGGGACACACACAGAGCGATGTAAAGGGACACACACACACAAAGAGAGACTAAGTCCTGGGATTTGAACTGGATCAGGGCAGATCCTTTAAAGCAAGTATTTTCAGATTTGAGACTAAATGCAGCTCATTAGTGTGAATTTATCTCGCTTGAAATCTTTTCATAGCCACATTCCTCAAACCGCATCGTTCATCTCCGTAATCTCGTCTTCGCATAAATATTCAATTCCTCCGACAAGAATCGATTGAGAGTGCCAATTAACAGGGTTCTGTTCAAAGAGACTCAACACCGTGTTCTCTGCCAGAACTCTCACTCAGGTGTTTAACAGAACATTCGGGCTGAGAGGGTCCGAGTGAGAGTGAGTCTGGTTCCATTGAGAAAGTGAATCGATTCTGAATCGACTCCCTGCTGAAAGTGAATCACTCGCATGGGAAGTAGAAATCATGTTAAACGTGTTCTTTATCTAGTAATTGATCCAGCACCGCCTCTGTGCTCTGGTGATTTTCGGCTTGCACCTGTATTAAATTGACTTGCACTCTTTTCCTCTTCATCCC
This sequence comes from Hemibagrus wyckioides, assembly GCF_019097595.1. NCBI lineage: Eukaryota > Metazoa > Chordata > Actinopteri > Siluriformes > Bagridae > Hemibagrus > Hemibagrus wyckioides. Next base: position 21,771,908 of record NC_080723.1, read on the forward strand.
ACTACAGAAGCAGATCATCGTGGACCCCCTGAACTTCAGCGAGGAGCGCTTCCGTCCGTCACTGGAGGAGCGTCTGGAGAGCATCATCAGCGGTGCCGCGCTCATGGCCGACTCGTCCTGCACACGCGACGACCGCCGCGAGCGCATCGTAGCCGAGTGCAACTCCGTGCGCCAGGCGCTGCAGGACCTGCTGTCCGAGTACATGGGCAACGTACGTACACTCCTCCCTTTTTTTCCTCTTCCTCTTCTACGTCATGCCTCACCGCTTTCACTGCAGCTCATGAAGTTCTTATTCTGATCATCACGAGGGCAAAGTTAGACAAAACGTCAACATTTACTACGGCAGCGGCTTCTTCCATCGACAGGCCGTCAGTTATCATGAGCGTATCGCTCCATCTCATCCCGGACGGAAAACAGTTTTATTTAAAAATCCAGCTTTATTTTTATTATTCTTACTGTTTTCTTGTCATGTTAATGTTAAATTGAGATACCAGAGATACCCCCCCCCCCAACACACACACAGAGAGGATATTTCATCCATCATCCCTTTATCTTTAAGTCTATTTTTACAGCTCACACAAGCATAAAGGTTTTATTGTGACTCGTAGCATCGCAACCTTCTCATAAAAACAGCCTCTCCGTGTACGCAGGGATTTATAGAGGTTTTACACGACGTTTCCATCTACAGCGTGTGGGAGCTCACTGGAGCACGTGCCCGAGTGTCATGTGAACTCGTTCGAGACACCGTCCCGCCCTAAACCAGAATCCGTCCCGATCTACGATATCCAGGGTGTAACCGTGCCGTCTGTAGTCACGTGACCAGGAGATCGCTCCCGCTGTCAACCCCTCGCTGGTCCAACCTCTCCTCTCTGATTGATAAAATTGAAATGATCTAATTGAATAATTAAAGCATTCAGGAGACAAGGAGAGGGGGTGGGGCCGCTTCGCACACTTTCACTCGCCGAATTCTTCTACTGCTCTGTTTTGATGCTAGGCAGCATGAGTGTGAGAGGATAGACATTTTCCGCGTGCTGCCACGGGGACGCTCTCTCCGCCGTGCCTCCACGCGACAACTTCGATTTATCTCAACATGTGGACGAGTGTGTTGGCGAGCGAAGCGGCATGCCGTCTCACCCCACTGCTGCTGAAAGACTCCGATAAAACACGTGCTGTTGTCTCTCTCTCTGTGTGTGTGTGTGTTTGCATCTGCCAGTCTCCGAATTGGCCCATCTCTCCTCTCTGCGTGTGTGAGAGATGAGACGAGACAGCTGTGGTCTTTGGCTTTGCTCAGCACTGCAGCAGCAGCTCTCTCTGTCACATCCCAGATGGTTTATTGCAGGTTGCGTGCGACTCCAAACCTGCACCCTGAGCTCCCGTCTCTGCCTCTGTCATTACTGTAACGCTTTTAGCTCGCCAGCACGGACACCGAGGAACCTGCCTGTCTGACGAGGAAAGGCAGGGCTCGGTGGGGAGAATTGTATTTCATATGTTTGTGAGGATCAATAGTAGGGTTTAGGAACAGAAAAGGCTGCATTAGCGTCCTGCTCTCCTTTATTTTGTTGAAGAGGGATGTGATGAAGTGAGGTACACGTCGCTACGTTTATCCGTAATCGCGGTATTTTTCCCATCAGTGTTGCTTTGTGAAAATTTATCCACCAAAAAAATTGCTGCTGCTTCAGCAAACATTTCTACATTTTTTAAAAGGTTTGCACACACGGAAACAAAAAAATGCTTTTGTTTCTTACTCTTCCCCAGAGTCTTCAAAAGCTTTATTTAACAGCCCAGTGTTTGGCTCTAGTGAGATTTTGAACTCTCGTGTAGGAAACATTACACCGGTGTCTCCTCACATTAACAGATGAGGGTTTGTTGCTTTCCAGAGCTGTGATTTTAATTTGTCTTGAAAAGGAGAAATCATGTCAGATTTATTGCCAGGAACCAGATTACTCATCAGCATGCGACTTATCAGGGGTTGGCATCGAGAGCTGACGGGTTCCTCCCGATAACCTGGTGGCCTTCTCGTTAAACACGGAAAATAATGACTCGCCCTCCAGCCTGCGAGTGTGTGTGTGTGCCAGAGATTACATGATTGACATCAAGCCATGTGTCCCTCAAGTACAGTCATCGATTGGCTTCAACCGCCTCGCCTCCGCTTTATTCGTTTAGACGTGTAGGAACGCAGGCAGTCTTCATGCCAAGATGGGATTTCTCCTTCAGCAGAGGCACGACCTGCTGCTCAAGCAGAGAAAGCCAAACCATGCTCGCTAGTGCTGACCGAGAGGGACCCTCCAGCATCCGCTGGGCTCAGTGGACCGTGTGTGTGTTTCCACCCCCCTCGGTCAGTTCACCAAAAACTCCCTATTTTTAAACAAAGTGTAAAAATCCAAGATTTGAGGTTTTGCTCGGACTCATTGACCTACTTTCAGCTTTCTTTATTTATTTTCTTAAATGATATCCTTTTAATCTAATAACACTCACACACTGCTTTATACCACGAGGGCTGTACCGCTTTATGGACTGTGAATGATTAATAGTGCGTTGTGTATCTGTACGAATTCTAATAGAACTCGCAGGGCACTGACTAATGATAAAATCTCGTGGAAGCAGAAAGGAAATTCAGCTGCCTGTGTGCTAAATGATGGTGGTTATAAATTCATCTCCGAGCTTATTTCCCCCGTTGGAGACGAGAGGGCCGAGGGTAAGAACCTGTCTCGTGTCGTCTCACTGGCTTAAGTGCGGTTAGGAAAAGACTTCAGTGTCATGGAATATAATTAGAGAATTCTGCTAGTGTATTCCTGCAGCAGTACCAAAGGCCATAGGGGTGTTTGATATTTGCATTTGATTTGATTTATATTATTATTATTATTATTGACTGATTTCCTGACTTGCTCACCGACGGACCTTACCTGACTTATTGAGGCATGATTGTGTTACTGACTTTATTAAACAAATTGATACTTACCAACTGATTCACTGACCGACTGAACTGTCTGATTCACAGACTAATTCAGTGTTCCACAGACTGATTCAGTGATTCACACCTTGATTCACGGACTCATTCAGTGATTTATGGACTGATTCAATGATACATGGATGATTTCAGTGATTAACGGACTGATTCATTGATTCAAGGACAGTTTAGTGATTCAAGGAGTGATTCAGTGGTTCACTGAGGATTTCAGTGATTCACTGAATGATTCAGTGGTTTATGGACTGATTCAGTGATTTAATGGATTGATTTTAGTGATTCACGGACTGATTCAGTGATTTAATGGATTGATTCAGTGATTTAATGGACAGACTGATTGACTGATACAATGATTATCTGTCCACCTGACTGGACCTCCTTATTTATTTCTTCATACTGGACCTTCCGTGCTCCATGTTGCTCCTGGGGTTCACATGCTTGTTTGCACACAGTCACGGTTAATACAGTGGAGCATTATTCTCCATGTCTGTGTTTACTCTGTAAGCTTGTAGCCCTGAGGTTAAATCTGAAACTGATAATAAGCATAGCAGAGTGAGGATAAACCACACTAATGTAGCCAGAACACACACACACACACACACACACACACACACACACACTATATAAACTAAGCATTATTTTAACCACAGGCTTGACTTAGACTGGACAGGAGAACTCATTCTTCTTGCTTTTTATTCCCTTTAAATGTAGTTTCTTTGCAAATTTCTGGGACTTTTGCTGGGTGAGCACATTCAGTAATGGACTGGACAGTTGCCTCACTGCGATTGTACATCAGACAGTTTGCTGAGTGCTGTAAAGAAATATTGGCATCCCATCTTGACCCAGAGATGATGAACTCAGTGTGCTGGAGTCTTCAGAAGTAGTTATTATTTGGTTCTAAATGTCATATTTAGTGTTTCAGTGTGGAGTTTGTTGGCAGAGAGAAGTGAAGTGGCTATTTTCAATGTGGAGAGACTCATTACTCAGACTGTACAGTGTACAGACCCTGAGTCACAGCTCCAGCTGCACCACTGCATTGACTTCACACTTCTCTTCATTTCTTCTTTCTTTCAGTCTCTCACCTCTCTCTCTCTCTCTCTCTCTCTCTCTCTCTCCCCCCCCCCCATACCCTTTCTTTCTGTCTCTCCCTCACCCACATTGTCTTTCTTTTCTCTCTCTTTATCTCCCGTACCCTTTCTCTCTCTCCCTCTCCCTCTCCACTTCTCTCCCATACTCTTTCTCTCTTGTACCCTTTCTCTCTCCATCTCCACTTCTCTCCCATACCCTTTCTCTCTCATTCCCTCTCATACCCTTTCTCTCTCTCTCTCCTTTTTTCTCTCTTTCTCTCCCATACCATTTCTCTCGTCTCCCCCTCTCTCTCTCTGCTTTAAGGAGTCAGTGGCCAATCTTGTTAGCTATAATGAAGCTGTCTTTCCCAGAAGGCCACAGTGTATTACTCACACACGGAGAAAGTCTGGACTTTATTTCTTTCTTTCTTTCTTTCTTTCTTTATTTTTTCTTATATTTATAATAGGCAGGGAAATGATCTGGAATATGAGCTTCATTGCACATGCTGTACACAGTCTCAGGATTTTTTTTATGCCTAATGACCTCCACATGGACCCTCATCAGGTCACTTTTTTTAAAAAGATGTAAATTTTAAAGTTTAAGATGCTCTGGGAATCAAAGCGGTACTTGTTCTGTGCCTCACAACATCCCGACCCGCTCTCTAACCAAGAGGACACCTTGAGCGTGCCGCAGGCCGCCGGGTCGCATGCCGACGGTGTCCGGATCAGCACCACAGGGTCCAGGTGAAGCTTCAGACAGGAGAGATGTGTCTAGTCAGGGTTTGCTGATGTGATCAGTTATATCAGGATCAATATACAATACATGATGTGCCGTGGTGTACAGGGAGGCTTTAGATAATGAATTAGATTATTATTTTAAAATAAATAATAAACAAAAGGAATAAAGGAAAAAGGAAATAAAGGAAAAAAGCTGAGGTCACTGTGAGGTCACTACCATTAGGACGGCACAGCCAGGAGTGTGAGAGAATGAGGGAGGGGGTGGGTGTGTGTGTGAGTGAATGAGGGAGGGGGTGGGTGTGTGTGAGTGAATGAATGAGGGAGGGGGTGGGTGTGTGAGTGAATGAATGAGGGAGGGGGGGGTGTGTGGGAGTGAATGAATGAGGGAGGGGGTGGGTGTGTGTGAGTGAATGAATGAGGGAGGGGGTGGGTGTGTGTGAATGAGGGAGGGGGTGGGGTGTGTGAGTGAAGGAGGAGGGGGGTGGGGGTGTGTGAGTGAATGAGGGAGGGAGGGTGGGTGTGTGTGAGTGAATGAGGGAGGGAGGGGTGGGTGTGTGTGAGTGAATGAAGGAGGGAGGGGGTGGGTGTGTGTGAGTGAATGAATGAGGGAGGGGTGGGGGTGTGTGAGTGAATGAATGAGGGAGGGGGTGGGTGAGTGTGAGTGAATGAGGGAGGGGGGGTGTGTGTGTGTGTGTGAGTGAGTGAATGAGGGAGGGGGTGGGTGAGTGTGAGTGAATGAGGGAGGGGGTGGGTGAGTGTGAGTGAGGGAGGGGGTGGGGGTGTGTGAGTGAAGGAGGGAGGTGGGGTGGGGGTGTGGGAGTGAAGGAGGGAGGGGGGGTGTGTGTGAGTGAGTGAGGGGGTGGGGGTGTGTGAGTGAATGAATGAGGGAGGGAGGGGGTGGGGGTGTGTGAGTGAATGAATGAGGGAGGGAGGGGGTGGGGGTGTGTGAGTGAATGAATGAGGAGGGAGGGGGTGGGGGTGTGAGTGAATGAAGGAGGGAGGGAGGGGGGGTGTGTGTGAGTGAGTGAAGGAGGGAGGGAGGGGGGGTGTGTGTGTGAGTGAAGAAGGGAGGGGGTGGGGGTGTGTGTGTGAGTGAATGAGGGAGGGAGGGGGTGTGTGGAATGAGGAGGCGGTGGGTGAGTGTGAGTGAATGAGGGAGGGGGTGGGGTGAGTGTGAGTGAATGAGGGAGGGGGTGTGAGAGTGAGGGGTGTGTGGGTGCGAGTGAGGGGGTGTGTGTTTGGGGGAGTGTGTGTGTGGGAGTGTGAGTATGTGTACATGCTAAGGAAATGATCTATTTGAGTTGAAAGAAACTAATCTCGTGTGTGTGTGTGTGTGTGTGTGTGTGTGTGTGTGCTGCTTGTCATATAGTCATGAGACAGTAGTTCTTGGTGGTTGTTATGGCGTTATGATGCTATTTAAACATCCCATAATGCTCAGAGAGCACACAGCACCTCAGATTTCACTCAGCTCTCTGACAGCACCGTGTTTACGCCTGACCTTATTTCTAAACTCTGTTTGTAGTGATGGGGTTTCTGTTCTGCTATCACTGGAGATTTATTTATTTATTTAGTTCTTTTCCCCCCATAATTATTAAATGACCTGAAACAGCTGATGAAATAAAAAAAAAATTGTATGTATTAAATTAAGTATTAAAAGTTAAAAAATAAATAAATTAAATGTTTGCGTTTTAAATGCAAACACTAAAATTAAAGGTGCTTATTTTTTTTTATTTAAAAAAATATAAATTGGTTCAGTAATTGTATTTATTTATTTATTTATTTTATCCCTCTGATAACTTCCACCTCTCAGTTCTTCATGACCAGGTCACAGACCAAGCCTTATTTCTACACATTTCAAACCTTTCGATTTAATCATGTTTTTGTGAGGGCTGGCTCAGATCGAGTAAGAACGAGAAGGGGTGTGTGTGTGTGTGTGTGTACACATGCACATGCATCCTCACAGCCTTCATTAGCCTTTATTTTAAAAAGGCTCGTCTTGGCACGAAGCTTTTCTTAAGTGCAGGTTCGGAAGCAGCAGGTAATTAATCAGAGGATTAGGGCTCGCTGTCCTTTTAGAGAGACGTCCTGTGGTATAACCCGAGGCGTCCAAACCTGTCTTTCTCCCCTGAGCTTCAGATCTGACTCTGAAACACGATCTAGATAATCAAAGCTATAATATAAAGGATGTAATAATATTAATACTTTTAATGGTCATCTTTGGTTGCTAAGCAACATCACTTTTTTGTGTGTTTATTGTTGTGTAGAGGTTTTCTGTCTCTAAAATGTACACTATATTGCCAAATGTTTTGGGATGCCTGCCTTTACATGCACATGAATGTAATATGGAGTTGTCCCGCCCTTTGCAGCTATAACAGCTTCTTCTGGGAAGGCATTCCACAAGGTTTAGGAGTGTGTTTATGGGAATTTTTGACCGTTCCTCTAGAAGTGCATTTGTGAGGTCAGGCACTGATGTTGGATGAGAAGGTCTGGCTCACAGTCTCCGCTCTAATTCATCCCAAACGTGTTCTATGGGGTTGAGGTCAGGACTCTGTGCAGGCCAGTCAAGTTCCTCCACACCAAACTCACTCATCCATGTCTTTATGGACCTTGCTTTGGTCACTGGTGTGCAGTCATGTTGGAACAGGAAGGGGTCATCCCCAAAATGTTCCCACAAAGATGGGAGCTTGAAATTGTCCAAAAGGTCTTGGTATGAAGCTGAAGCATTAAGAGTTCCTTTCACTGGAACTAAGGAGCCGAGCCCAACCCCTGAAAAACAACACCTGAACTCAGTGATTTAGAGAGGTGTCCCAAAACTTTTGGCAATATAGTGTACATCATTACAACATCAAGGCTCAGCCAATCAAATAGCAGTACCGAGTGTATCTGATCTGTTGTTTTAATACCAGCTTATACAGCATTACATCTCATTAAGGTCTGATCCAAAGCCCAGACCCCAGTGTGACCCAGTAAATCCAGTCTACCTTTTAATTTCCACTCCACACCTGATTGTCCGCTTTTTTTTTTGGTTTTAATAATGCATTTGAAAATCTCCATCCTCGCTCAGAAGCTAACGCGATTCGACACGTTAAAGCTACTGACATTTACTTTTCTTCCACATGAAGGAGAACATCTGCACCTGCTGCTTCTCCGTCCATGCTGAACACATGCTCCTGACATTTCAGCATGAACGATACCCCCTGTTTTCTACCCCGCCAGCCAAAACACGCCGCTCGTCTTTAACCGGCGCTGCCGCTTTCCCGAGATCTCCTCCGAGGACGTGTCCTGTCCAGGATGTCAGCTTGGTGTACAAGAGAAAAGGAAGGGCGTGTTTTTCCGAGTCGATTTAATCACACCGGAGAGAAGGAAGGAAGATGTTCAGTGTGTGATTCTCTGACTAAAAAAGATTATTTTTCTGACAAACTTTCTGCGAGAGAGCAAGTTGGCTAGACTTGTTTGTAGCACTTTTTTGTCTTGTTTTAGAGAGAGAGAGAGAGAGAGAGAGAGCGCGCTCCACTGGGTTTAGTAGCTGCGTAGGTTGCTGCTGGTCTTTTGTTTTTTCACTTGATGCGAGATTTCCAGGAGTCTGAAGTTTCTTTAACACCGTTATTATTCATATCACACGTGTCCTGTCCTGATCCACGTGGACTATCTGGTTTAGTCTGGTTTCCTAGCCTCGCCGTTTGGGAACCGGGGTTCGAGTCTTCACTATAATAATAAAGACTGTTTTTGGACCTTTTGGTGTAATTAGTGTGGTAGATTAGATAAAGTGATGGACGATTGATTAGAAGGGTGTGAGTTTGAATCCCAGGGCCACCAAGCTGTCACTGCTGGGCCCCTGAGCAAGGCCCTTAACCCTCATTAACTTACGTGTATAAAAATGAGGTAAAATGTAAGTCGTGCTGGATAAGGGTGTCTGCCAAATGCTGTAAATGTAACTGCCCCTGAGGTTTATTTAATACACCTGAGGCTTTCACTCTGTGGCTTTAGCTTCTGAGTTGTTGCTCAGTTCAACTTAAGAGGTGAAAAGATTCTTAATGTATTCTTAATTACATTTACACCACGGTGATGACTCTCTCGGGCTCTCGCTCGCTCTCTCTCTCTCTCGCTCTCCCCCTCTGTCTCGATGTTTCTCGGTCTGTCCCCTCCCTCCTCCCTCTGTCTCTCTCCCTCTCCCATACTTGAAGTCGTAATGTTCCCTCTCAGGCCCTCTGCTCCTCTTTCGGCGGTCGTGATGCGACGCTGCCTTCGGCTCAGACGGCGCGCTCCAGATGTTAATTGGTCCTCGATAGGAGTGTGTTTTTGAGGGGAAGAAGAACAGCCACGCACTCTCTCCCACATACCTCCTGCGTTAACATGTCCTAATCAGCTCGCTGCTGCGCCTCTTGTCTCTTCACTTACTGCTCTTTTCTTAATGGTAATTAATTTTCCCCTCCCTGCGTTCGCTCATCAGAATATCAGCGCCATGCTTTTACCGGGTACCTAACGAATCCATTAGCAGCCCGTTGTAAACACAGGCGTATTTACATGTGAATTTTCACGCGTGGCGCCGATGCTGTTTAGAGTGAAGATTCGAGCCCGTGAAATGCCACATGAGCAACAACAGTAACCCAAAAATAAAACCCCGCCCCCTGATTGTCTGAAGCCAGCTGAAGGTTATGCGCTTATGTACAGCGCTCTTCCGTTCCTGCGCTGAATGCTAAGTGAGCTCCGTGCTCCTCTGTCTGCTCTACATCACCTTGGCCTTTTCGCATATTTATATAAATGACCTTCTGCGCTGTTTAGAGTCCTATATGCGGGATGTCTGTTAACATCTAAAGCAACACCCCACATCCAGCACTCGGGATTTATACCTGAAGACTTTCTCTAGCTGATGTGTCCTCGATAATAAACGTTCATTTCACTGAATTTCTCACACTGACTCGCACCATCCCTCTGTCTCTCGATTCGGGTCAGACGCAAAAATAAATGAATAAAAATTTGACCACCGTCTGATAACTTCACAACTCGTTTTAATAGTTTGTACATATTTGACTTTACAGTTACAGGACACATGAATACACACACACACTTCATGGCTGTTTATTGGTCTTTCTTGGCATTAGGTTTATTAATAATAATAATAATAATAATAATTAATAATAAAGATTGACTGACTGTTTTTTGGTCTTGGGTATAATAATAATAATAATGATGATGATTATTGAAATATAAAATAAAAAAATAATATAGACTGCCTGTTTTCTGGGTTTAGGGATGATAAAAATAAAAAATGGTAAAGATTAACTGTTTTTTGGCCTTAGTAATGATAATAATGACCATAATAGTAGTAGTAATAATAATAATAAAGATTGGCTGGGTGTAATAATAATTAACAGCATGTAGAATATAAACACATGCTGGACAGTGGGTTTATGACTTGAATGATCCACATACAGAATTATTTTGACCCTGGCCCGGTCCAGCCCTGTGATTTCTGGGACACTGTGAGTAAGATATCCGAAGCCCAGACTCTCAGGATGTTGTGTAGATGGAGTTTGTTCAGGAGTCGCTATCTCTTTATGCTGTGTGTTTATCCCCTGCAGCACAGCGGAGCCCTAAACGCTCTTGTGACACGTGTTAAATAAAGAGAGATGGCCGTGTTCAGTGTGGATGTTCCAGCTGAGAGTAGCTTTATATCCATTTGGTGGCTCCTTCTGCTGTTTCCCGCTGCTGTGGTCACCTTATTGCAGCAAGTGTCTTCTCGAATATCTTGGCGTGGGGTGAATAGATTGGAACCGTGTGTGTGTGTGTGTGTGTGTGTTTCCCGCCTCGCCGGCCTGCCACTTTGCGGAGAACACCAAGGTGAAACTCTGAGCCGCGTGATATCACTGTCTTTATCAGGTTGATTTTTCTTGCTAATGCGCCAACAGCCATTTCTCTGCATTTTGTTTTATTAGCACATGGCCTGTGAATATCAAACAGACTTAAACCTCCTTTCATGAAATTTTCATGTTCCTCCTCCAGACGCTCCGTCCTTCACACCGGCGCGTATCTGGGTCATGTTGCCTGTCGTCGTTTAACTAGACCTCGCTTCCATGGCCCACTTTTGAAATAATCTCCTCCTTAACTAATAGCACATGAAGGATGACGGTGAAATGAGACTTTTTATTCCTGCACACCTCCGTGTCACTCTCCACATCGTTCCACTCCTCTCCTGCTTTCCCCGGGGAACAAGGGTTAAGGGGCAGATTGAGTGAAGTCGACAGAAGTGTGTTCTTCAGTCCTGCCTCGTGTGTGACTGTGTGTTCAAGTTCTCACAATAAATAAACACCTCGCATCTCTCGCTCTCTCTTTCTCTCTCTCTCTCTGTGTCTGTCTCTGTTCTCTCTCTCTGTCTGTTATTCTCTCTTTCTCTCGCTCTCTCATTCTCTCTCTTTCTCTCTGTCAATGTGTCTGTCTGTTCTCTCTCTCTCTCTCTCATTGTTCCTACAGTTTAGGTGTCTAATCAGTAAAGATGCTCCTGAGAAAGCTGTAATTGTCCTCTTCCTGAATCTTGTAAATCGCCCAGAGAAAGAAATGAATCCTTTTTTTTTTTTCCTGTCAGAGCTTGAGCCCAGAATAATTGCCTCTGAATTCCCCACAACAGAGTTCAGTTTGACCTGAAATCTTTTTAAACAATCCCTCCACTCCAAACTTCATATCAGAGTTTTTACTTCCTCAAACCTCCTGCAGTCAGAGCTGCTGGATGAAGTGACCTTCACCTGTGACAGCTTTTAACTGAAGGGGTGAAGCCCAGAGAGACGTCGTCCTCTTCAGGGGAAACGCACGGCCTTATTCTCCACTCTAACCCTAACGCTCTCCTCTTGCCTCGCCTCTGCCTCTTCTTTCTTTCTTTCTCTCTCTCTCTCGGTGGGGTGTTGTGCTTTAACGTGATTTTAATCTTATTCAAAAGCAGTTCTTCTGTCTTTTTTTTTTTTATTATTATTAAAATCTCGTGTGGTGTGTTGAAATATCTGTGTACCATAAGAGAAGCTCCTGTGCTGGGCGTTACTATAGAAACGCTAATGTAAGGAGTGCACTGACCTGTGATCTCACTCACTGCCACCTTCTGACCAATCAGAAAGGGGGGTTCAGTCGAGTGTGTGTGTGTTTCATTGATAAGGATCTCTTCCTCTGTGCTCTTCTCGTCTGGTTTAAGAGGTCATCAGCTGAGCTCTGCTATAATTGATCACTCTTACAGCGAGATGACTTCTCTCACACACACACACACACACAATCTTACAGCGAGATGACTCGTCTCACACACACACACACACACACACGATCTTACAATGTCTAAGCTGACCTTGAAGCCCAGTGAAGGAAACACTGGTGTAAATAAAGAGCTGTGGGGATTAAATCAGTGTAGAAAGCTCTGAACTTTCTGATCCTTTTCACTCGCTAACATTTATCCTGGCTTCTTCAGCAAATCAGAATGTTCCCTTTGCTTCCAATTATAAAGCTTCATCCTGGAGAAATTACACAGAGTAAAACAGGCAGAAATGTTTCTGAAGGTCAGAGTGATCCTCCTGTACTGTACAGTCGAGCAGCTCAGAGGAGAACTGTTCAGATTCACTCTGACTCCAACGCCTCTTCCTCTGTAAAACTCTCTCAATTTCTCTCTTATTGTTCAAGAAAGAGAGAGAATTTTCCTTCCTTCCTAACCTCTCTCCTTCCCTTTACTTCATTCCCCTTTCCTTATCCTCCTTGCCATCTTTTTCTAGCTATCTATTCTACCCTCCAGTATTGTGTAGCTCTGTAAATCCCTGATTCAGTGTCTTTTACTGGGGGTAGAGGCTCTGGGGTTAGAGACACTGGGAGGGAGAATGTGGAGAATGCTGGTCTTGTGCTGGATTCCTGAGTGAAGAGGATTTTAAATGAATTCTCCACACTGATGTTTCACATCGTGACCCAGCTATTAACCCTGATCATCACCATGATGTGCTATGATTAAAAAAATGGTGCTCTTGTTCATTCTGGCTTTTCAAAATGGAAACATCTCCTGTTTACTTTATTAATCATCTCATCACATGACCTGACATGATCACATGACCCTTTCCATGACACTCTTACAAATAAAGTTCTGTTCCGGGTTTGAGGCGTCGTGATTGAGCTTCAGTCGTCTTTTCTCTGTCTGTCTGGAGCTTCCCTCTGTGACAGAGAGAGGATTTTCTCAGCGGTGTCGTACCAAAAAGCCAAATTGACCAGAACGATTGTCTTCTGCAGAAATGATGTGAAATGATGCACTTGTGCACTCTCTTGCTGCCTCTTCTGGCCTCTGCCACTGTGACAGTGAGATGATTTTTGCAGAACGTTTTCCAAGCCATGGTAACAAGTAGGACTCTTTTATAGAATATGTATGTGTTTCTGAGCTGCACTTGCTGAAGAAGCCTAGATCGTACTGAGCAGTGCTAAACACTTCAATAGGACCTGACAGCCCTGAGCCACGACGGTGATGGAAGCGTCTCTGAGGGCCAGGTGAATCCAGACTCCATCTCCCGGAGATTCGTAACCGGACCTCTGACAGCTACTTAGCTTGTTGTCCTCCACTCCGTGTTGGATGTCCAGCGCACGTATCCTCACAGGAGCCACGATCGTTTCCGTTCTCCTGCACCAGAGCGACACTGCTGCCTGGGTGAAGAAGGCATGAGGAATGATAAGGTCGTGTACGCCTGCATAATGCAAAGAACCGCAGGTTCTCCCTGACGCCTCGCTTCTGCAGTAGAGAAGGCCTGGTCAAGGCTGTGTTTCAGTACGTACAGACTGCAGAAGCCTGGAAGTGATGAGATGGTTTAAAGGCCAGAGCACAAAGCTCCTTCAGTGGATAGACTGTGACACTGTTGTCTAAATACAGCCGTGTTTAAACCCTGCTCTCACACAAGCAAGTGACAAAAATACCAGCAAACTTTTTCATTTCCAGCCTCCTACCTGCAGTTATTCTCATGAGGTGGAAGTAAAGCCTGTGAAACTGCACACTGAGACCACTGACATTTATTATTATTATTATTATTATTATTATTATTATTATAATAAACACAAAAATTGGCAAAATTTACTTTTAGGGAAGTAGAACATGTTAAATTTGAATTTAAAGTTTAGGAAAAAAAATAATAAAAAACTGATTTAATTCCAAAACATAATACTTAAATACATAAATTGGTGCAAATTTTAAAACAAAATTTAAAGTGAATTTAGAGTTTAGATAGTAATTTCATATCAACACACAAATTGCAAATTTTTAATAAAAGCAGGCTTTTTGAAGGTTTGAATTTAGTTTGGATATGAAATTACAAATTTATTTTTGTTTATTTAATCTAAACTCCAAATCCAAACAATACATAAAAGTTGGCACATTTTTAATAAAAGCAAAAATAGTTTAAATTAAAAAATAAAAACCTGTAATTTCATAACAAACTATGATAAAAAAAAAAACATATTTTTAATGCAAATTGGCAAAATGTAAATAAAGTCTATTGTATTAATGGTTTAAAATTATATTAAGAGATTACTATATTTTACTATTAAATATATTTAGAGATTATAATGACCAATAATTTATAATTATTTTAAAATAGGCTAGCACTTAATATCTCTAAAGCTGCGCAGAAACAAGAGAAGCAGCTGCACTTGGCTTGGCAGTGGATTTGGGAACTAACTGCAGAGGAGGAAGTAAAGAAGATAATGTAAATAAAAGGCTGCTGTGTCTTCATCACATGTTAGAGCTGGACAGTGAGTAACGTCGTACATCGACATGACCGATCTCTCCAGACTCGTTCACTCCTAACTCAGACGAACAATCCCGAAGCCAGTTCCCAGCTGTGCATGGCTTTATAATGCCTCCTCATTCGTCCTTATTTGCAGACGAAACACCTAGCGTCGCCGACCTCCGCTTTAGCAAGCCGTGACCGTTAATATTTATGACCGTTGTATAAAACCAGCAGCAGTGTTCGAGGTGAATTCAGCCGAAACGTTTAATAGCTCACAGCAGTTTGCAGCGGGGGGAAAAAACCATCACGGAAGCCATCGCTAATTTATGCAGCGAATCACACCGCTAATCCAGCCAGCTAATAGCGTCCAGTGCTGAATATGGCTGTTGCTATTAGTAGAAATGTAGCGTGTATCGCCTGATTTTATTCTCCGCTCGCACCGCAGGAAGAGTTCCACTTGCTGATTTGGATTAATAAGGTGCACCTTTCCTCTGAAAGGAAATATTATTAGCAATAATAACCCTGTTTACAGTAGGAGTTCTACGGGATTAATTAGCTTCAGGATACGGCGAGGTTCTGACCAAGAGGAGTCTCTCCTATTTTTTTTTTGTACCCAAGCAAACAAGAACATTTTAAATGCATTAAAATGTATTTAAAAAAGAAGAAAAAACAAAAGTGATATAAGTGAAGATCTTCTCTAAGCTCTTGAACTCAATACCAAGCTCACATCCAGGTTCTCCAGTTTCCTCCCAAATCCACAGCTGGTTCGGCTCTGCCCGGCGCCGGAGTTTGTGAATATCTGGCATCCCGTCCTGTGTGTGTGAGATAATCCACTATTACCCTGACAGGATAAAGTGCTTACTGAAGATGAGTGAATAAATCTCTTAAACTCGGTGGGTTTGAAGGCTTGTAGATGAACCAGGTCTGTGCTCTGTGGACAGTGTTTTTACTCATTTATATCAGAATGTGGGGAGAATTTACAGTGAAGCATTCATGTGACTCCAGATACACAGAGTAACAACCTTGCTTTTGAGATTTGAGGATTTGTGTCTGTCTCGTCTGGAGCTTTTCCTAAACTGGCCTTTCAAATAGTGTTGATTGATTTTTGTTTTGCTTTGAGATGTACAGGAGTAGTTTTTCCTCAAATACCAAACTACAGTCATGGAACATGAGGTGGAGTGACCGCAGGATTCAAAAGGTCTGGAGCAGCACAGCTCAGCCCAAGGGTGGTGTGTGTGCGTGCGTCTGTGTCCAGGTGTCTGTGTCTGCATCTCTGTCTAGGTGTGCGTCTGTATCCTTCTGTGTGTGTCTCTGCCCATCTGTGTGCGCCTGTGTCCAGGTGTGTGTCTGTGAGCGTCTGTGCGTCTGTGGCCAGGTGCTTGTGTGCGTCTGTGCTTCTGCTTTTGTGTGTGTGTGTGTGTGTGTGTGTGTGTGTGTGTGGAGCTAGGTGTGTGTGTGTGGAGCTAGGTGTGTGTGTGTGGAGCTAGGTGTGTGTGTGTGTGTGTGTGTGTGGAGCTGTGTGTGTGTGTGTGTGGAGCTAGGTGTGTGTGTGTGTGTGGAGCTAGGTGTGTGTGTATGTGTGTGTGTGGAGCTAGGTGTGTGTGTGTGTGTGGAGCTAGGTGTGTGTGTGTGTGTGTGTGTGTGTGTGTGGAGCTAGGTGTGTGTGTGTGTGTGTGTGTGTGTGTGGAGCTAGGTGTGTGTGTGTGTGTGGAGCTAGGGGTGTGTGTGTGTGTGTGGAGCTAGGGGTGTGTGTGTGTGTGGAGCTAGGGGTGTGTGTGTGTGTGGAGCTAGGGGTGTGTGTGTGTGTGGAGCTAGGGGTGTGTGTGTGTGTGTGTGTGTGTGTGGAGCTAGGTGTGTGTGTGTGTGTGTGTGGAGGTGGGTTTGTGGGTGTGTGTGTGGAGGTGGGTTTGGGGGTGTGTGTGTGGAGGTGGGTTTGGGGGGGTGTGTGTGGAGGTGGGTTTGGGGGGGTGTGTGTGGGTGGAGGTGGGTTTGGGGGTGTGTGTGGAGGTGGGTTTGGGGGGTGTGTGTGTGTGGAGGTGGGTTTGGGGGTGTGTGGAGGTGGGTTTGGGGGGGGTGTGGAGGTGGGTTTGGGGGTGTGTGTGTGTGGAGGTGGGTTTGGGGTGGAGGTGTGTGTGTGTGTGTGTGTGTGTGGAGGTGGGTTTGTGTGGGGGTGTGTGTGGAGGTGGGTTTGTGTGTGTGTGGAGGTGGGTTTGTGTGTGTGTGTGTGGAGCTAGGGGTGTGTGTGTGTGTGGAGGTGGGTTTGGGGGTGTGTGTGTGGAGGTGGGTTTGGGGGGGTGTGTGTGGAGGTGGGTTTGGGGGTGTGTGTGGAGGTGGGTTTGGGGGGGTGTGTGTGGAGGTGGGTTTGGGGGTGTGTGTGTGTGTGTGTGGAGGTGGGTTTGGGGGTGTGTGTGTGTGGAGGTGGGTTTGGGGGTGTGTGTGTGTGTGGAGGTGGGTTTGTGTGTGTGGAGGTGGGTTTGTGTGGGTGTGTGTGTGGAGGTGGGTTTGTGTGTGTGGAGGTGGGTTTGTGTGGGTTTGTGTGGAGGTGGGTTTGTGTGGGTTTGTGTGGAGGTGGGTTTGTGTGTGGGTGTGGAGGTGGGTTTGTGTGGAGGTGGGGGGGTTTGTGTGGAGGTGGGGGTGCGTCTGGAGGGGTTTGTGTGGAGGTGGGGGTGCGTCTGGAGGTGGGGGTTTGTGTGTACGTGGGGGTGCGTCTGGAGGTGGGGGTTTGTGTGTACGTGGGGGTGTGTCTGGAGGGGTCACCAACCCAAGCAAAGGATCAGCTTTTATATGCATGAGTCTGTAAATACACTAGGGAGGTGTTTGCTGATGAGTCCAGATCGATACGTCCTTCCTCGTAAGCATTTTCCAGATTTATTGGAAGCTCATAATGAAAGCCTCAGTCCTTGAACTTGGCAGGCTGCGGCGGTGTTTGCGGATTCAACGCGTCCTCCCACTCGCTGGGTACCGAATACCTGCTCTGTCGCCCGTTAAGCTTGCTTCACACCGCTCGGTAAAAAACATTCATATACGAGCTTCACAGAAGCCAGCGAGAAGCCTCGAGGGTCAGTTTTATAGCTCGGTCAGTTACCGTATTCCCTCCGAGATCCCAGAGTAAATTACCCAGAGATAAATCTGATTGCTTTCTAGACATCACTCCAGCTCTTCTGGAAAAAGCAGTTTTAACAGGCGGTGTGTGTGTGAGAGCTCAGAGGAGTCGTGTTGTGAAACCGGGGCGTGGTCCGACTGTAGAGCCGAGGCGCGTCACGTGATCAGTAATTGCAGCACGTGCGAGTGCTCAGTGTTGAGTGTCTGAGATACCTGGTTAGTAGATTAAACCCAGATGCTGTAGGTGTGTAGGCGTATGCACTGAGCTCAGATGTGGATGTGAATATGTAGAGAGTAAAACACCACAGGTGTGCAGTTACAGCACAGTGGAAGCTGTTATTATCCAGAAATGGATTATTTTCTGATAACAGCATGTGCCAAAAAACGCTTTATTCCTCTAGAACGCTAGCACAGCCATTTGTTTTGACCAGGGTTTATTTAATTCTGACAAAATGTGCAGCTCCCCATGTTACTGAAAACTTCACAACAACAAAACTCTTATTACTTAAATGAAAAGAAATTTAAAAAAATCTGTGATCTATATATATATTTTTTTTTTGTCCCAGTCTTTGTGAACAAGCGGTTACTATAGAAACAGTAAAGTACATTAGCACGTGTGTTAATGTTAAGCCATCATTTCAATTACATCAACCCCCTGACCAATCAGATGGAGAATTCATTAATGATGTCATCACACGGTATTGTATTGTCAGGTGTAGAGCTCAGGATAATGGAGGTCTTATCATTACCAGATGCGGATAGATTCAGACTCCTCTTAGAGGATAAACAGCTTTGTTTCCCCAAGGGAGAGCAAATTCATTTATCCAACCCGATCTGAGTGACGCCCGGATCAGCGCCACGGCTCATCAGTGCCTCTGACCTCAGGAGAGTGACTGGGGTCACAGGTGTTTTCCTGTTCCACGCTTTCTGCCTGTTCTGAACTCTGTACAAGGAGCTGCTTGGGTTACTTACTTATCCCAAACATGTGTTAAGTGTTCATGAGACACAGAGAGAGGGAGAGACACATACACACACACACACACACACACACCCCGTCAGAGAGAGAGAGACTGAAAGAGACCTACAAAGACAGAGAGAGAGACAGACACATGCGCGCGCACACACACACACAGAGACCTACACAGAGAGAGAGAGAGAGACCTACAGAGTGAGTGACGGACCCAAAGAGAGACATACGCAGACCCAGAGAGAGACATACACACCCAGAGAGAGAGAGAGACAAGACAGAAAGCCACAGAAAGTGGGAGAGAGAGAGTGAGAGAGTGTATCTGTGGCGATCATATGGTTGTTGCCTCTGATTTTAAGAGATGAAGGTGAAGAGTGGTATTCATCAGTGATTTTATGGTTCGGGGGAAAGATTGTAATCGGAGTGTTGGTGTCTCTGAAGTCATTTACTTTCACTTAGACATTTATTATCTTTTATTGACTGCTTTATGAAGTTGGAAGAAATGGTGAGTATCAGTCAGGTGATGGGACCGCTGGAGAAATTCATATAATAGAAGTAGAACTGCAGTCTAACAGTGTAACTCCTTACTGAGGGGGAAAGGCAATGGATTTGAATAACAGTTTTAAACATCTCCAGTAGAAAGAGAAGAACCGTGTTCCTTATCTAGGAGAGGTTTCTGCTGCAGTCGGGGCTCCACGACTAACGAGCGTTACACAATGGGGCGTAATTAGAAGTGGTTAATAAGCCAAAAGCCTCTAGCCATGAAGTGATGTGCTGATGTAGATCCATCACTGATTCTTGTGTTCAGAGAAGCTGTCTGTTTCAAGATATGTATATATAATATATGTGTACATGTTGGGAAATCTCATCATTCAGCTATCAGATGAACGGAAATATTTCAAGCTATTCTCTATTTCTCTTTTCCTGAGGACCTTCACGATGCTTTACGAGGTTTACGGTGCTTCCAGCTTTCACGCCTTAGAGGTGTTAAAGAAAGCAAAGCAAAACAAGCTCACGCTCACATTTTCTCTTCATCTCTGAGGACATTTTGCGTCTTTTGACTGTTCACTTTCAGCAGCTAAATCTGCCGTATCGACAAACTAACAGCTTCTGATATCGGGCTTTCTCTTCTTATCCTCACGCCTAATATAAAGTAATAAAGCGCCGCCGCAATCCCACACGCTTTCGTCCAGTCACACGCCATCATGCTCACGCTGCCACGAGTCTTTAAATCTTTCAGAGCTGGAAAAATAAACCTGAAGTATTTATATTTTATATATATATATATATATATATATATATTTATATATATATATATATATATATATATATATATATATATATATATATATATATATATATATATAATAATATAGGATCTCGGTGTCGCCATACATTTAATACTGGTTTTTGCAAATTGGTCAAGTTTTTGAAGGCTTTTCTGGATGGTCTCAGAGAGGTGTGTGTGTGTATGTTAGACACCCGTCAGACTCTGAACGCCGTTTCCTTGGTGACCGTGTGCGGAACAAATGCGATGCTTTTCGTTGCTGCGTTTTTATTCAAGCCCTGTCATGACTGACTCATACAACTTTTACACACAACGTCATTACACACACAAGCATTCTTTGTAGACACATGCACATGGAAAAGTAATATTATTTTCAGAAACCATAATCTTCATTTACCACACACACACTTGTCGATCCTTCACTGTTAAAGATCTTGATTAAGGACTTCGTGTTCTTTGAAGATGCTGATATTAAAATTTGGAACAAATAGGCATGGCTAGTTGATATTGCGTTAGGATGAGATGTAAACTGTAGGCATGGAAGCATAATAATTTATTATTATTATTATTATTATTATTATTATTAATATAAGGATTTAAACAGCGACTCGGCTGCGTGACTCGGCTCATGTTCACACATTGTTCTTCTGCCTCGGAAGAGAGTGTGGGTGGTGTGCCTGAGTTTCCTCACATGCTGTGAATAATTAGTTCTGTCCAACGTTTTCCTAGTCTCTTGGAGGATTTTACATCCGGACTGAAATGATGGTGGCCGAGGGAGCTGACCACTCTCCTTGTTTTACGTCACAGTGATGACTTCAGCATTGCCTCACGCTCTTCATACACACACACACACTCTCTCTCTCTCCGTGTGTCTCTCTCTCTCTCTCTCTCTCTCTCTCTCTCTCTCTCTCTCTCTCTCTCCCTCCCTCTCCCTCACCCTGAAGGATTAATGAAGGCTCTGGCCCGGCTTTGAGCCTGGCTGTGAATAGAGGGAAGCGGAGAAGCGTTTCATCCTCGTGGTGTCTCGCAGCGCCGCAGCTTCAAGCTCTTACCCTCTGTGGGGAAATGATGCTTAAAGGGAAGTGAGACTAATTTCTATCTTGTAAACAAAGAGGCAATTAATACTCCAGCTACATGATGCGTGCTGTAATAAACATACCCCATGGTGGTAATGTAGTTCCCCGATTGCCTCGCCTTTAGCGGCGGGGTCATGTGTTTTTTTTTTTTTTTTGTATTTTTCCAATTTTAAACACAAATAACTCATTGAAAATAAAACACACCTAGTATTATTTATTAGCATTATAATGAGTTCTCAATGCTGATTGGTCCGAATTTCTTGGCTTTTGCCTAACAAAAGAGAGGGGCTAGTGAGGGTTCGATTGTTGTGGTATCAGCAACTTGTTCACACAACAGGAAGTGATGCTGCAGTAGCTGTGAGCACCTTTCTCCATCGTCTTCATCACACCACCATGTCGTCGAGTCTTTTCTGACTACAGCACCGCCCGGAAACCAGCGTCGCGGCCGATCCGTTACATAAGGCCCAGGAAAGCTAGGCGGCTCTAACGAGTCGTCAGGGTGCCACAGAGCGAGCGCGGTAACGAGCCGAGCTGTTAACAGATCTGTGGAATGTGAGAAAGTGAAATTATGCACAGCGGCGTTTGGGAGCAGCTCTAAACGTTTAGTCCAGATCTCGAGGGAACGAGCCGTGCCGCGTGCGCGCCTAGATGGCCTCAATCACAGGGACTCCAGGGAGGAAATCCTTTATTTGGCACAGGCGTGCTGTCACTGCAGACTTCTTTGGCTTGTATTAGTGTTCGGAGATTCTGGCTTGGATAGTTTTTTTAGGTTTTTTTGTTTGGAAACGTGTAGTACTGCTGCACATTTTGATCTGTGTATAAAACGCCAGCTCTTGGTACAGCTCGAGGATTTGGATGTTGCGGTTGTAGGAAACATCCAGCTTTGAACAGAACTCCGTAACGGAGTCTACACGGTACAGCCGAAATCGGAAGAAAAAATAAAATCTTCCCTCGCTCGCTCTCCCCACGGAGCTTTAATCCACACGAATCTGCTCTTATTTCCCAGGATAAGAGACGGACCTCCAACACGGAGGGCCATGACCAATTAAAAAGTGACCTCTGGAGTTAATAGCTTCCTTTTTGCAGCGTCTGAAAAGCCGTGAGGGGAAAAGGGGGGAAAATCCGGCGCATCCTAAAGCGCAGCAATCACAAAGCCCTCTTCTCTTCTTCCTCTCTCACAGTGTCCGCTAGGAAAAACTACCCCGACTAGCTTCATTTCCTCCCTCTCTCTCTCTCTCCCCCTCTCCCTCTCCCTCTCTCTGGATTATTCAGCTTAACTGCTGTTCACAAAACGGTCCAGATCTCCATCAGAGGATTAAAAACATGCCATCTACATGAATATTTATAAATCACTCCAGCATGTCCTGTGTTCCTTTTTTTCTTTATCCCTCAAATTATAATGTTCACTGATCAATTCGAACCCCATGATCTGTTCTGCCGTGAGGTTTAACCTGAAAGCTACCCGAGTAGCTAGGCTCAGAACCTGCTGTCCTGTTGTAAAGACGATCTCTCGGACGGTCTTTAGCAGCGTTAGGAAAATGAGGTTTGTAGGATGCGGAAAAGAAAGGGACCGGACACCTCGGTGTAGATGATGTTTTAAAGCAGCTGTGAGTATTTAGTGAGTGTTAAGTACCATTTCGATTCTTAAGGACGATACTATAAGCTATAGATACGAAGAGACTTCACACTGTTGAATCTGTTTTTGACTCTCTAAGGAAATGATTCGCTATTTGACTCCTACTGAATCACTAAATCTGTTACGTTTGTGATTTCAGTTCATACAAAAACAGTTGATGATGCTCCTACTATACAATAGGCTGTTGATACAAAAGGCCATTCTGTATTATATACGACTGAATCTACTACAATCAGTGTTTGACTTTTAAGGAAATGACTCCTTATTTGACTCCTACTGAATCACTAAATCTGCTATGTTTGTGATTTCAGTTCAGTAAAAATAATCCCATATTTGATGATGCTCCTACTATACTGTATGCTATAGATGCAAAAGGCCATTCCGTATTTTATACAACTGAATCTGTTTTCGACTCTTTAAGGAAGCGATTCGCTATTCGACTCCCACTGAATCACTAAATGCAGCTATTCAGTATTTAGTACCATGTGATATATTTTTAATGATACTGGTTATTCTGCCACAATACTATACATTATAGTTTAAGATACAAAAGGCTGTGTGTGGTTTTTGTCCATGACTGAATCTGCTGTGATGTGATTCATGAAGAATCAGATGGATCCGTCACATCGACTCGGTGTTTAATATCACTGAATCTGCTCAGATTATGATTTTAATTCATAATGAATCGAAAAGCTATTTATTGATGCTTGTATTTCGGTTATACGATATTCACATCGCTTTTGGTATTTTTGATGCTCCTGAATCGTCTACAGCGTCTTTTCAATTCACTTGTGTGTTTGAAGCACCACTGAGTCGCATGTGATTCACTGATTCAGTGTTAGAGTATTAATTCATCAGGAATCTATAGAATGTGGAGATACGGTTCAGTTTAGTATCCTGAGCAGCTTCAACAATGACCATTTTAAATTTCACATGAATTACAGCCGCTGTGTTACCTGTTAAATTTATTACACATCAGTTTACCTTCATGACTTATTGTTTACACAGCAACCATTTTTCCTCCTTTCCCCCAATGGTCAATACTAATCTATTTCGTTGTTACCTCAGCGCATCGATCCTAATCGTTTGATCGTTACACCTCAGATGTTTAGCGGCAGGACGATCTTTCTCCTCTCTCCGGAGATTTAACCCAACACGAACAGATTCACTTCCACAAACCCGTCTGTTCAGCACACCAAGCTGGAGAAGAGAGACGTGACCCTCCAGACAGATTCATACCCACTCACTCCAATATATTCATTGGAGTCGAATCCCGTCCTTTAGAAGCAACGGAGACCAGAAACGCGCCTCATCCTCTAACCCAACACAAACACACAGCTTCTTGACCACTGTGAAATCTCTCCAGGTCGCTTCCCAGAAACCTCCTAATGAGCTTCTTTCTGGCAGTTTCACAACACCAGGCTGCTAACGAACTTCCTGCAAGACGTTTAGACGCTTTATAGCTGGAGATGTTTTCAGCGTAGCAGATTTCAAGGCTGGCTTCTTAAAATCAGCGCCAGAGATCCACAACTGATTAAAAAATGATGTCGAGTATAAAGTCGTCATGTGAACATTCGAGCTGTTTATAGCTTAGTGTTTTAAAGTGAAGGTTTGGATTGAAGGCCTTTAAAAGAGAAAGAAATGATATATAAAATTAAAAGGAAACTCCGGAGTGGTTTTTTTGTGGAATGCTAGTGGGTTTTTTTCCTATTCTGTTTGTGTTTGTTAAATCATGAACCAGTAACCGAGACGATCGTCTCCAGCCCACATCGCTCGTGAAACATTTACCACCAAGTGAGTAAAGAACGCGTGTCTGAGCAGCGTATTTTTATCCCTCCAGCAAACTGGACACGTCAGGAATGTTGTTCTAACAGGACAATCCTGCTTTCAGAGGACAGAAAACTGCTGGAACCAAATCAAACCCGTTTCATTCCCAATCGTCCTCTGTGTCCACTGTCCAGAGGGGACAGATCTCCCGCTCTGTAATCACCCTGTTAATGAGGACATGGCCATGACAGTGACGCTGAAATATAAGTATGAGCATTAAGGACTCCTCCTCCCTCTGTAACTCTCTTACCCTCTGTATCTGGATTTCTCCCCACTGTATCTCGATTCCTCCCCTCTGTATCTGGATTCCTCCTCCCTCTGAAACTCCTCCCCCCTGTATCTGAACTCCTCCTCCCTCTGTATCTGGTCTTCTCTTCCCTCTGTATCGATCAAGATAGTCCCAATTGTAGGAAAAAGTTCTTACAAATCATGACTTGTAACATTTTATTTAAAAATATATGTCTTAAGGAGGAAAAAAAACCTTTTAGTTGCCCACATCAGGAATCCACTATACATATAATGAAGATTTACACGTACAGTACAAAGAAATACAGAAGTGTGTAAAGCGTGCGCCCTGCACCAAGATGACTGGGAGAGGGACACTTCAGGTCCGTGAGTGGGTGGGTGGATTGTGTGTGTGTGTGTGTGCTGTAAACATGCACACTTTACTGTTCAGGGGAAATAGAATCGAAGAAGACATGGATCATGTGGAATTTTGTGGCTCATCAGCATGAGTTTCTCTCTCTCTCTCTCTCTCCCTCTCTCTCTCTCTCTCTCTCTCTCTCTCTCTCTCTCTCCCTCTCTCTCCTGCCGTCTCTACACAGGGTTTTAACAGAAGGATGTGCTGCATCGGCTCATTGCCCTCCACATTTCTCTCAGTATTGACGTTCTCCTTTAATTTAGAGCTTTGCAACGAACCTGTTTTTAGGCCTGCAGAGGAGATCGCTCTTTCACTCTCTCTCCCTTCCTTCATACATTTTATATATATATATATATATATATATATATATATATATATATATATATATATATATATATATATATATATATATATATATATATATATATATATATATATAGAAAGAAATCATCCTTTCACTAGTCTGTTGATTCACTTTTGGTGAATTAAAGAACCTGATTTCTCTCTTCTTTTGTTCTTTCTTGGCTATTTCTTTATTCTTTGTTTGTTGGATTGCCTTTTTGTAAGTTGGTCCTTTTGTTTTCTTTTTCACTGCCTCTCTCTTTCATGGCTCTTATTGGAGGAGTTTGCACACGTGGGTGTGTTTGGGGTGGTAGTGTAGGGTAGTTTTGTGTGTGGGGTGTGTATGTGGGCGGGTGTATTATAGTGTAGTACAGTGTGAGTGTAGTATTTTGTGTACTGTGTGGGGTGTTATAGTGTAGTACTGTGTGTGTGTGTAGTCTTTTCTGGGTGTGTGTGGGGAGCTGTGTTATGTAGTAGAGTGTAAGTGTGATGGGGTGGTGTATTAGTGTAGTTCAGTGAGTGTGTACTGTGTGTGTGTATGTCAGTGTGAGCAGCAGTCGTGGTGTGTATTATAGAGTAGTACAGTGAGGGTGGTGTGTGTGTGTGTGTGTGTGTGTGAGCAGCAGTCTGTGTGTGTATTAGAGTAGTACAGTGAGTGTGTAGTGTGTGTATGTGAGTGAGTGTGAGCAGCAGTCAGGGGGTGTGTGTGTGTGTGTATTATAGAGTAGTACAGTGAGTGTGTAGTGTGTGTATGTGAGTGTGAGCAGCAGTCGGGGGGGGGTATGTGTGTATTATAGAGTAGTACAGTGAGTATGTTGTGTGTGAGTGTGAGCAGCAGTCAGTGTGTGTGTATTATAGAGTAGTACAGTGAGTGTGTAGTGTGTGTATGTGAGTGTGAGCAGCAGTCATGGTGTGTGTGTGTGTATTATAGAGTAGTACAGTGAGTGTGTAGTGTGTGTATGTGAGTGTGAGCAGCAGTCATGGTGTGTGTGTGTGTGTATTATAGAGTAGTACAGTGTGTGTGTATGAGTGAGTGTGAGCAGCAGTCAGGGTGTGTGTGTGTGGTTGCTGTGGTGGGTAATTACTCGCTCCTCACTCCACAATGCCTGTGATTCCTTTTCTATTTTAAGTGCTGCCAAAAATACCTCTCCTGTGACTAGCTGCGCCTCAGAAGAACATCTGAACACGCTGCCAAAATCCTCAGTCACAGTTTAGCGTGAAGGATAACCATCACTTTCAGCTACTTTACAACTTCCTGAACGTCTCCTGTTGCTGTCTGCTGCTGCAGGGGTTAAAGTGTTTTGGATCTGATCTTCCCCGTGTTGCTGTACCGTTTAGTTATAAAAATAACACCTATGCTAATGTGCATCCTCCGTCTCCTGCATACTAATGTGTTGTCCTCTTTCCCCCCTCGCTCGTCCCGTCCCGTCCCTTCCCTTCTCGCAAGAGACCGCAGATATTCTCTCTCTCTCTCTCAGGAGCCTGGTACACTTTTCACTTCTCTCATCCTGTCATTCATCACTGCCTCCCTGCCTCACCTTGTCAGTAATATCCTCAAGATCGTCAGATAAAGAACCTCTTCGCCCCCTGCGTCTCGGAGTTCCAGTGCCAGGAGTTGTCAATCAAAGCAATAATAAAAAAAAAAAATAACAAAAGGAAAAAAAACAAAGAAAAGCAAGAAAACGAAGCCCCATTGTGTGAAAGTGGGGGTCAGTCGTACATGCAAGAGCCTCGCCTGAATAGCCGAGCGGTCTAAATGGTGTTGGAGCACTGGTGTGGGTGATGGAATCTCACGTTATTTTTTTGCTCGTCCTTAATTGGTTCAATCTTCCAGCTGTCGCATGTGATTACGCTCTCTGCTTTCTTTTTCTTTTTCTTTTTTGAAGCAGAAGAGTGTTACCGAGCCTGAGGGAATTATAGGGAATATTTTTATCATTTTCTCTGTGTATTTCTATTCCTCGCCAGTTCTCTCGTCATCTCCGCGTGGGATTTATTTTCTCTCAAGTCATTTACGCTAACGTGCGATGGCTAAAGCAGCACTGAGAGTCACAGTGAATGTCATTGACCGGCTGGAGCCTTTCTTTTGTTGGTTTGTTTTTTTTTGTTTTTTTTCCTTTTCTGTTTTTAATCATTTTTTTTCTTTTTTACTTGGTAAGAATGTGCATATACATGATGGTAAAGTGAGCAAACGTCTGTAACATTTATTCGATCCCTGCTGACGTCACAGTAGACTGAGCGAGCCAGACAGTTTAGCAAAAGGAAACGCATTGGACATTAGCCTTTTCACACACAGTGCTAAGCTTTTTCACATTTCTGAGACAGGAAGTAACCTGTTGAGGGGAATATAGACCAAAAAGAAGCATTTTCGTTAGATGAAATGAAAATCTTGGCTGGATCAAACAAATAAACATGACAGTTCTGAAGCGTCGACTTCCCTCGTGAGCTAAATGCGACGTGGTACAATTTTACAGTGCTCTTCCTCCATAATTTAAAAAAGGAAAATAAAATAAACACGAGTAAAAATGTTGAACCCAAACCGTAAATCAGTCACTTTTTTTTTTTTTTTTTTTTTTTTTTTTTCTTTTTTAAAGTGTTAAGTGAGATCTATAGTGTAATCTATCGTGCACCATAAAAATCTCTCTCTCATTAATCTCTGTCTATATTTCTGTTCAGATTTGGGTTTCTCTGCATCATATGCCACCCACAGCATTTCTTACCAGATTATAAAATCCAAACATTGATCAGAATAAGAATGCAGTTTCATACATAGTTTTTCTTTTTTGTTTGTTTGTTTGTTGTTGTTTTTTTGTTTTTTCTGGACCTGAAAGTTCCAGATGGTTTTGGCTTTATGGTTCTCTCTTGTCTTTTCTGTGCTGCTGGATTAGTGACTAGTAACGCAATGACAAAATCTCACACACGACCATCTGAGATTGATTGCCCCCAGCTCGATATGAACCTTGCTTTCGTACTATAAAAATAAACTCGAGCTTCTTTATACAGCTTGATTCGTTTCCGTTCCTCCCCGGGCTTCCATCGGTTTCCAAAA
This sequence comes from Hemibagrus wyckioides, assembly GCF_019097595.1. Taxonomy (NCBI): domain Eukaryota; kingdom Metazoa; phylum Chordata; class Actinopteri; order Siluriformes; family Bagridae; genus Hemibagrus; species Hemibagrus wyckioides. The sequence goes on from NC_080723.1 coordinate 21,800,327, forward strand.
CCCGGTATAAAGAATTAATGCTCATTATATCCTTTTTGTTTTACAAGCTGAGAAAGTTCCGAAAAACAAACCCTGTATCTTTCGAAATGGTTGAAATGGCAAAACCCATAAACTGCAGGAATAAATAGTGTTTATACTTCACACTCTTTGTAAGGCAGTTGCTGACACTTGCACTGCCCATAGCCATTAATGATCACTAATGCACCTTCGTCATGTGCCGGCTCGTACTCGTTATAGGGCACCTGCGAGGCCAGGTCTCCCATTGGCTGCCTCTGCTGGGTCCTCATCTGTCTCCGGTTTTGAATGGCCGAGCAGTGGCGGATCCGCCGTAGGGTGGGAGGGCAGCACCTCCGTGAGATGTACACTACAAAAACGATGAGAAAGAAGGAAAACAAAAGGGCCATGGTACCTATGATGACTCTCTGGGTCAAAAGGGTGTTGTCCATCATGCCGTAGTCCTCAGTAACATCTTCCCCGTCCACGGTGACTGTAGCCATGGTAGTTTGTGGGGTCTGAGTGGTGGTGGTTGTGGTGGTGACGATGGTAAAGCTCCCAAAATCCTCAGGGTAGAAGTCCTGCGTCGGCGTCTGCATATTCCCAAAAAAGGAGCTAGTGAACTGTTGGGGTAACGTGGCCTCCATCGTGGTGCTGGTCAAGACGACGGGTGCCGAGATGTTTTGGCAGAGTTGGAATCCATGAACAGCATCTAGTATTTCCTCGCCCTGTGTGTACTCAGGGCTCTGGCACAGGATGGAATGTTCCCATCGACCCTTAAACCTACTTAGCCAACTGGCCAAGTTGCAAATCTTTTTTGTACATTCCCAAAGGTTGTTGGACAACCCGATGGTGTTCAGGGACTTCCACATGCTTGTGGTTTGGGAATCGAGGCTGCTCAGCTTGTTGTTATCTAGCAGTAGAAACTTAAGGTTCGGTAAAGTTTCAAACACTTCAGGGGTTAGAGTTCGTATCTCGTTCCCTGTTAGATCCAGTTTTTCCAAGGTGGTCCACTCCCACTCCATGGTACACGTTAAATTGTTGATCTTGTTCCACTGCAGATAGAGGAACTGGAGGGCGACAAGACGTGGGAAGTGGGCCAGATTGATCTTGGTCAAGTGGTTGTGTTCCAAATGGAGCTCCCGTAGCTTTATTAGCCCGGCGAATCCGTTCCGAGCCAGGCTCCGAAGCCGGTTGTTGCTTAAACCGAGGTACTCCAGGCTTCGGCAGTCCCAGAAGGCCCTGACGGGTGTGGTCCGCAGGAAGTTGGACCTCAGGTGGAGGATCTGGAGCTTCCGAAGCCCATGAAAGAGCTCGGGCTCCAGCGCGGTCATCTGGTTGAAGGATAGATCCAGGATTTGGAGGTTGATGAGGTGGATGAAGGTTGTGTTGGGTAGCTTTGTGATGCGGTTGGAGCTCAAGTTGAGGTCCTTGAGCTTGTAGAGCCCCTGGAAGGCGTCCTCATGCACGTTAAGTATTTGGTTGTGGTCCAGGTGGAGCCAGGTTAGCTGCGTGAAGCCGAAGAACTGATCTGGGTTTAGCTCGTTGATGCTGTTGTGCCGGAGCGAGAGTCCCATGGCTCCTCTGTCCACGCCGTCTGGGGGCGCCAGGAATCCCTGCGTGTCGCAGTAAAACTGCAGGTCCTCGCAGCGGCATTTCTGAGGGCAGGCTGTGCACGATGTGAGCGGCAGGCACAGTAGCATGCTGATCACACAAAGTGCCGCTGGTGCTTGTCCCACCAATGGCCACCTTGAATGGAAACCTGCGTGGGTTTAAAGATAAGAAAATAAACCCAGGGAGGCAAATCTCATCTCTGCAGTGCATGGAAACATCATTATTTATGTTTTACTATTGGTCTTTCAATCTCTGCTTACTGTGCTTAGCATTAACAGCTCTTCTGGGGGGTGGTGATGCAGGGGTACGTAGTTTAGAACAGGATTTTTTTTTAACTTCCATTGCATTTGCTTTAACCGGCTTTTATATAGCGCAGTCAATTTTAGTGAAATACTGTAATGGTAAATACTATTGACTTCATCTCTTATGCATTACCCTTTAATCTGAGCGTGAATGCCGAGCACGAGCCATACAACTCATTTCAGTCTTCCTTCTATTCCATTTATCTCAGAGTCTTTATTTATGCTCTGTTATTTTACTGTCCTTTTTTTTTTTTTTTTTTTAATGCAACCCCTCCAAACACACACACACACACTCTTCTACCCTGCACTACGACAAATAATCTGCATCAATACAAATTGAGAGACTTTGTCGGATACAAATACGAAGTAAGGCGTAAAAAGAAAAAGACGACATTTTAAGTACATAGATGTTTCTGGATAGCGAGCGAACACCCCCCCCCCCCACTTGCTCCATCTATTCCTCTCTCTCCCTCTCTTCTAACCCCCCCTCCCCTTTAATTTCCACCCCCGTTGCTTTTCATTCCATTTCCTATTCAGGTCCACACTCCGTGAATAAAAAGCGCTAACTTACCCATTCTTTTGCGAACATCGACGGTGGCATTCAACTGTCTTTCTCCGTAGATCCCTGGAACAGCCAGATGGATGGGAAATCCAAAGGGAAAAAAGCCTTTTGAGTAAACACGAAACGAATGAAGGTCTTCTCAACTAAAGCGATGCCAAGCATCTGAAACAAATTCACAAGATCCATGTTGCAGGATTTTGTTCATTCATTTATATATATATATATTTGGTCTTAATTCCTCTTGTTTTTTTTTTTTTTTTGTTTTGTTTTTTTGCTTATCCAGTTCCCAAATTAAGAAACATCCGGCATTCTTGTTGCTTCCAGGAATCCTTAATCTTTTTCAAATTGATTTGTATCCAAAGCGACCCTCGCGAACAGCATGTCACCCCCCCCCCCTCTCTCTCCTCTTTTTTTTTTTCTTCTTCCTCCCCGTTCCCTTTCCACCGCAATGTCGTCAGCTCAGTTGCCTAATTGAAGAGCAAATCCTCTTTTTTTTTAGTGCCGAGGGTCCTTTCGTCGTAACTTGTTGATGGCAGGCAGAGGCAGCAGCTTGCGTCTGGTCTGCGTTGCGTTCGGAGAGACGGAGAGATGCGGGGTGACTGGAGACGAGAGCAGCAGAGCCTTTATTCCACGCTTTTGTTGCAGCCTCTCACTGCTACAGAGTGGTGGCAGACTGGCATCGATCATCACTGCTGTTTCTCTCTCTCTCGCTCGCTCGCTCGCTCGCTCGCTCCCTCTCGCTCTCCCTCGCTCGTTTCCGTCTTCCACTCTCCCTTCCTTGCACATGCATGTAGTGCTCGTGTATTTGTTTCGTATTTGATTTTCCTCCCTATTTTTCCTCCCACCTTTCTCTGGGGTTACCAGAATATTGATCACACACGTCGGTTTTTGTGGAATTTCATAGCTGAAAAGAACATCTCCCAGTGCATCCTTTCCTCCTCGACTCCACCGTACTCGTGTGTGTGTGTGTGTGTGTGTGTGTGTGTGTGTGTGTGTGTGTGTAGTCATGCTGCTCTTAAAAAGGCATTTTCAACCAGGCATTTTATTTTAATACTTCTCCCCTTTTTCCATTTCCAATATCAAGGTTTCATAATAAAGCGTAATACGACTGACACAAATTGATGATTGTAATTAATTTGTCGAGGCAGTTGGTTATCTGAGAGATACATATACACTTACACGTTTTTGTTCAGTCTTTCCCAGTGTTTATCTCTCTCTCTCTCTCTCTCTCTCTCTCTCTCTCTCTCTCTCTCTCTGCTTTAATAATGAACTCCTATACTTCATGTGTTACCACGGCGACGGCAACGCGTCCGGACCAGACTTTATTGACTTAATAGACCATTTTGACTAAGCGGCTAATCCCAAGAGCTGCACGCGTCTTTCCCCTCGGCCCTTTTTATTTATTTATTTATTTAATTTTTCAATACTCCCTCTCTCTCTAATTTTTTTTTTTAATTTATTTATACCAGTTCACCGAAGTGGAACATTCAGGTCAGTGTTTAGACTCTGGAAGAATGCAGTCCTTTCAGCTACAACCTAGTTTCAGTGCTTGACAAAGCCTCGTCATCCCCCCCCATCACCCCCCCCCCCTTTATTTTGCTTGCTTTTCATCCATTTTTATTTAGTGTGTGTTCATGAGAGAGAGAGCATGAAAGCATGAAATGATCTGCAACATATGCGCCTTAACGTGACGGCCTGCGGAGCCTCTTCTGGATCCACGATCCATTTTGTTGCCGCATCATGGACTAAAATAGACAGATTATGAAAGCGCAGCTGCACTTTCACTGGAGGCCGTGAACAAATAGGCTTCGCTGCATGTCTAGCATGTTGTTATTTATTTATTTTTTCCCCTTACTTTGGCCTGATGTTAAGCGATCCAGTGCGTCTCTAGACATTCATCCTTCCTTCCTCGTATTGTGCTCTGTAGGGAGCAGGGGATTAGGCACAGGTACTTGAATATCTGCTAGGCTTGGCATTATTTCAGCGCCGTCATGGTTACAGGTGTGCCTCATGATCTGGAGCACAGATGTGTTAGAGATCAATAACATTCAATATGCGAATTCATCAAAACTCGACACGCTGCTAAAGCAATATAGAAATGTACTCTTTTTCCACCTTCATATGAATTCTTAAGCTCTTATTCTCCAGTCACCAGCTAGGAAAGGACTGATTTGATCAAAATGCATCTCACTCTCATTCTATCTGTCCCTCCATACTTTTAAATCGCAGAGACGTGCGTCCCGTACGGACAGGCTCTCTTTGATCATGCTTAACTGTGTGAAAACATCAGCTAAGTAAGTGTGAGGAGTCTAGCGGCTGCCCAATTAAGACAGCCGGCTTGCAGGAGAATCAATATGGAAGTAAAGGCTCATGATTTGGCCTGTGGAGGCGCTTGTCGAGGCAATTGGTTATTGGATCTGCTACTCGTGTTTTCTCACTCGCACTGGTTTCTTCCCTCAGTGATCGGTGGTGGATGAGCCTCGGAATTACTCTAGGCAAAATTAAAAAACGAACAAACTTATAAAGCCTGGAACGGATTGCGACCTCGCTTTCGTGTTGCATGTTTTGGTGGGATTGGTGAGATGAGGTGTTTCACTGGTAGAGCTCAACCTCATCCTCATCCTCCTTCAGCTATTCACCAGAACTCTTACCTTCCATAACGGTTCACTCTAGTGACACAAGCTTCTCTGAGCTAGGTTGCTGAAATACGTCTGCCTTTACATGCACATGAACTTTGACATCCCCGTTCTTAATCCTTAGAGTTTAATATAGAGTTGACCCGCCTAGACTCATCCATTAGATTCCCAGACAGAGAAGTGTGATTGGTCACTCCAGAGAACATGTCTCCACTGCTCTAGAATCCAGTAGCGGCTGCTTTACACCACTGCATCTATCGCTTTGCAATACACTTGATGTAAACTTTGGATGCAGCTTCTCGGCCGTGAAAACCCATTCCATGAGGCTCTCTACTCTCTGTTCTTGAGCCATATGAAGTTTGGAGGTCTGTAGCTCTTGACTCTGCAGAAAGTTGGAGGCTTCTGCGCACTGTGCTCCTCAGCCTGCCCTGACCCCTCTCTGTGATTTTACATGGCCTACCACTTTGTGGACTGCTTCCACTTTGTTATAAAACCACTAACAGTTGACCGAGGAATATTCAGTAGTGAGGAAATGTCACGAATAGACGAATGCCCAGGTGCCAGCCTATCACGTTACAACACTTGAATTCACTGAGCTCCTGAGAGCGACCTATTCTTTCACAAATGTTTGAAGGATGTTTGTAGGTGCTTGATTTTATACACATGTGGCCATGCAAATGATTGGACCACCTGAATTCAATATATACCTGAATGCAATATAGTGTACCTTCAGCTTTACTGAATCAGCACACCTCTCTTTGAGCCCATCTGCCATGACCAAGCACTTCCCGCTGTCTCTCATCATTCTGTCCCTTAAGAAGCTCATTAGAGGACGGCACACCTCTCATAATCAACTCAGCCAGCTAGAGCACTGACTGGCAGCCGTACACTTCACCACGCTACGGGGAATTGGAGAGAAGTTCAGAAAGTAAACATCTTTCCCTCGAAGGATTGGCTGCAGAGTACGAGATGCTTAAACACAGCCAAAATATAGACACGTAGGTTGGTGGCAAAATCCGACGAGATGACCAAATGGACGCTGATAATTTAGGCCCACGAATTAAATTTTAACATGAATATTTCTATCCTGTTACTACATCTGTTCTTCATCTAATGCAAAAAGTCCATTTCTCATACAGACTACATTGAAATAACATATTTTATCAGCCACACGCTGGCCAGCCAACACCGAGTTTATGATGTAACAGCAAGACATACGGTCAGTGTAACAGATTCAAAGAAATCTCTTCCCACATTCCCATAGAGTTCAGGGTGTAAAGATTCCGGTCACGATTAAATTCCATCCAAGATACCGGCTTCATGATTTCAATTCAATTCTCAGAAGCTATAGAACTAAATTCTGTGGCACATATCTCACAGGCTTTCCATTAAGGACTGTGATCACGTGACCAGCTCATTACACATTGTGTTTTCTATACAGTGGTCAGTGTTGTGTTTCCTGTCACTGAGTTAGCGTTAAGGCTTGAGAATAAAAGATTCTTGTGTCAGTGTTGTGCAGTATTTTTGAGCCGCTGGTTTCGGTGATCAGGTAATTGGAAATGAAGTCTGATGTCTAACCTAATGAAACGAATCCAAATAGTATCTGTCAATGCTCAACGTGATGGGTGCGTGTTAGTGGCTACTCAACATAATACACTATATTGTCAAAAGTTTTGGGACAGCCCTCCCAGTCATTGAATTCAGGGGTTAGGCTCCAACATGGCAGATGTCCCAAAACTTTTGCCAATATAGTGTAGATCCAGAGGTCTGCTCGGGCGGCCTTTACAATATAATCTCCAGTCATGATCCATTTATCAGATTGTAGTGCGTTAGTCCCGGCTTGCGGATTAACTCTGTCTCGTTGCTTGCCAATATGACCACGGCTATAAAAGAGGGATCTGATGCCTGCTAGCACTAATACTTTATTTTATTCTGTCTTCTCTTTCAGGCTGGACGCAAGGAGAGGAGCGATGCTCTGAACACCGCCATCGACCGGATGACCAAGAAGACCCGAGACCTGCGCAGACAGGTGCGTTCAACACCCAGTTCTGATTGGTCAGAAGGTGTTATTTTATTAGCGGAGAAATTCAAGCTGTCTGTGTGAGGTGGTAACCATGACAACAAAACCTTGATTATGTTCCTCTAAGAGCTCTACCCTGATGTGATGGTTAGGATTTGAGCATTCATGTTCGGATGACCTTTTTTTTTTTTTGGCCCATTTTTAGCTGAGGAAGGCCGTGATGGACCACGTGTCCGACTCTTTTCTGGAGACCAACGTCCCCCTGCTGGTCCTCATCGAAGCCGCCAAAAACGGAAACGAGAAGGAGGTGAAGGACTACGCCCAGGTTTTCCGTGAGCACGCTAACAAGCTGATCGAGGTAAGAACCATCAATCTCCTTCACACACAGCTCTCGCACTCAGCCCTGGAGATGTGCTTTAAAGCAGCGATCTGGGCCGTGATTTAAACAGTCAGACTCAAAAGCCCGCGCCGTCTTCCTGCTCCACAGAGGAACTGAAACGCTTCGTCTCAGACACCTGTTCATCCTCTATTTATGGAGCAGCACAGGGGGGGAAAAGGGGCTTTAAGAATCCATCTCTTGGAAGCATGCCGTTTCAGAGAGAATCGCTGCTTTTAAGTGCAGAACAGAAATGAGCCCGGATTAAAAAATGACTCCTAATTGCAGTCTGCTGTAATTATGACCTTAATTAAACGACTAACGGGAAACATTTTCTTTGAGATTCAAAAGCCAGGAAGTTTTATTGCTGTGTTTAGAAGTCATCCTACTTTTTCTCCTATTAATCGACTCGTGCGGCGACTCTAAAGATAACGGCCAGGTGATTCGAGCACCTCCAGGTTACCGCCCATGTTTGTGAAGCTCCGCCCACAGGATCTTCTGAAGCCCATGTAGTGGAGCTAAGTTAGATTCTGAGGTTTAATTGGAACAGAATTATTTATTTTCAGTAAATTAGGATTTCAGCAAGTCTGTTCTTTTGGATGATCTGGGGCTTCTTCAGTCCAGCCTGGGGCTTCACTTTCTTGGTCTGCAGCGCTGCATCTGGTCACCGCTGTGAGGTTTTGGTTTGTCCTGCATGTCTCTCTCCACCTCGAACCCATCAGAGTGTGTGCCTTTGATCAGGTGATGGAGTTGCAGCAGGTTTTTCTCGCCTGACCGTGACTCTGAACCCTAATGAAAACATTCCTCCAGCGCGGATAATGACCCACAATTAACAGCCAGATGAAATCAAACCAATGGAAACGACACGGCGAGCGCTCTGTCCGTAATAACCCACGCTAATTTCCCTCCATCCGCATGTGCACCGTGTCGAACGTCTGATCTACGCAGCGTGTGTTTACACCGTGGCCGTAGCGATTCTGCAGTGCTGCAGTGTAGCAGCCGCACAAATCGGCCCATTTGTATGGATAGTCACGACCACCAATCCAATTTTTAAGCCCCAGCCGGAGGATCAGAATCTCCCCTGTAGCCAAGGTTAAGTGCTGTGTCCAGGGAATTGTTCATTGTCTCAACACTAGGACGTCCAGTTTCTTATTGTGTGACCGCAGTTGAGAAATCGGAGACGAGACGGACGAGCTCTTTTATCTGTCTGATGGCTTCTTCGGTGTGGAGCGGTACAACAACGCAACACTACACAACTGCACACATTTCACACTACAGTAGATCCAGGAGTGCATCAGTTTTATAAAACGTACAATATTGTTTATTCTTGGTCGTGGTCATTAGATTGTGTGTTGAATGTTTCGATGGTCCATCGTTGCTTCTCTTGATGTGGATGTTTCTAATTTGTTTGTTTTTGTTTATATTTGAACGTCTAGATCTTGATTAGATTAGATCACATTTCTTCCTGTGCATGGAAGCGTCAATCAGACGTACGACTCAGACGTCGCTCGTTCTCAATACGCTGAAGTTCTCCATCACGCCGAGGCCCGAGTGGGCGGAGCCTGCGAGTATCCTGTCATGTGTGTTAGCGTCTCGTTCTCCACAGGAGGCTGAGACACGGGTGACTCAGCTTTTCGAGAAATGAATAGAAAAAGTGATGGAAAAACAGGGGGGCATCAAGTAGAGGACACACACAGACAGACACACACGTGTGATGTGCTGACTGCAGCTGGGTCGCCTACAGCAGCCGAGTCCAGAAACAGGATTAAAACACCACTGTGTGTGTGTAAATGTATGTATATATGCATGTTTTCACACCCACACCTATAGATCCCAGAGTGTTTGCTTTTTCTTTGTTTTTTTGCTTACTCTACACTCACACTTTGCATTTATTTATTTATTATTCCTGATAAAGACCGACAGTCGAGCAACGTGGAAAACATATTTATATGCATACACTGATCAGACATAAAATTATGACCACCAGGCTAATATAGCTAATACTGCCGAAAGAGCCCTGACCCATCCTGCACTGTGTATTCTGACCCCTTTCTATCAGAACCAGCATCAACTTTGAGTAACAGTGATCCAAACACAGTCCAGCCTTCTCTCCCCACGTGCATCAATGAGCCTTGACCGCCCATGACCCTGTCGCCGGTTCACCACTATTCCTTCCTTGGATCACTTTTGATAGATACTGACCACTGCAGACCGGGAACACCCCACAAGAGCTGCAGTTTTGGAGATGCTCTGATCCAGTGGTCTAGCCATCACAATTCAGCCCTTCATCAAACTCGCTCAAATCCTTACGGTTGTCCATTTTTCCTGCTTCTAACACACCAACCTTGAGGACAAAATGTTCACCTGCTGCCTAATATATCCCACCCACTAACAGGTGCCATGATGAGATGATCAGTCTTATTCACGTCCTCTCACTGGTCATAATGTAATGCCTGATCGGTGTAGACTTTTTATAGTTGGAGTGTTAAACCTGAGGGAAGTGGAAATGTATTCAGATTTTCACGGCCAGGCTTTTCTATTCTATGTGCCCCCCCATTCTTCCTTTTGTAGTATCAGAGCAGTTTCCTGCAGCAGGGATGAAAAATAAAGCTGGTGTGCACAGCGTGCCCTGAGCCCTGCACCGGGGAGACATATTGTTTCTCCAAGCGTCTGGTTCTGTAGCACATCAGTGGAACACTGTGGCGCCGCTTGAGCGGACGTTCTGTTGGGTTTTTTTTTTTTCTTCTTCTTTTTCTCACTCGTATTTATTTGTTATGCTTTTAATTTGATCAGCGCTCCTAAACACGAGCACAGCGCTGATTTAAGTATGGACCACAGGCTTTCTGCTGAACCCCCCCCGAGTCTGGATCTGCTCACGTTCAGGTTTTTTTTTTCTGCAATACGACAAAAAAAAGACAAATCCACGGCTATAACCAGGCCTTTTGTTTTCTCGCACAAAAGAGACAAAAGATTCTGCAAGGGCAGTTGAAAGTGACTCCTTTTGCTCAGATAGATAGCTGTGTACCGGAGGAACGGAGCGTAAATGCTCTTTGTAGGAGATGCAGCGGTCAGAGGAGGCTCTTTTTAAGGAAAAAAAAAGACACACAATTGAACTGGTGTTGATTTGCTCTTATTGTGCCTCTGAATGATGGCTTCGAGCACCTTCCCTGCAGAAAACACTTTCCAGAGCCGGGCTCTCGCTCTTTATTTATTTATTTATTTATTTATTTATTTATTTATTTTTTAAAAAACCTGAGTGCACCAGAGACTTTCATACATCACCACTGTGCTTCAAAAAAATGTTTTTCTCCCCCCTACGTGTGTTCACAGAAACACAACAACCTTCCTATATACACACACACACACACACACACACACACATCACAGAGCTTCTTTATACCTCCGAAGAGGATAAATCACAGCTTAATTAGCCAGCAGAAGCTCCAGCGTGAGACTCGGTTGCCTGGAAACGAACGAAATTGTCCAGCCTAAAGAATTTAATGACGTTAACCTAATGTGTGGCGAGCTACTTGGGGAAATATAGCCACCGTAACAGCTAGCCATAGTCCTCATACTCTGAGATTTGAGGCTCACCTTTAGGTGTTATTGTTGTTAGTGTTATTATTATTATTATTGAGTTTGCTCTTATATTGGTTTTTGTTGCTGCTGAAGTCGTATTCGTGTTTGTTCCCCGGAGTCAAGTCAGTTTTTCAGCTAGGAGACGTCTCCCTTCACGTGGCAACTCAAACAAGTCCAGTCTGTCTTTAATTTTTCTGTTTAAAGGGATACAGGGTCATGTGACTGACTTTTCACCACTGAGAAATCCAGTGTCCTGTGTGTGTGGCTTGTGAGAGTAATACATACATAAATAAAACCGTTTTCAGGAGTGTGTTGGGTGTCAAACTTATAAAATAATTAATATTTAAAAGTTAATTATAATTAATAATAATTATTATTATAATTAATAATTAAATAAAGACTCTCAACCTGCACACATCCAGACATCTCGCCTCTGATTTCTTCATGGTTTAAACTAGTTCTTGGAGACACGAGTGCTGAGATTAATGGCTGTGGTGCAGCAGGAGTCCAGGCTTTTTTACCTTAAGAATAATTACAGCTGGATGCTGTGACAGACCAGGCCTTCTCTCTCTCTCTCTCTCTCTCTCTCTCTCTCTCTCTATCACGTATTGTAGAGAGCGGTCATGTCGTTCTCTTCCTGCGGGATGATCTGTGGAGAAAATGGACGTTTATTATTTTAATGATATGATGTTCTGCAAGTCTTTATTTTGCATGCATGTACACACCCATTTTTTTTCCCTTCCACTAATCACACTAGCGCATGCAGCGTATCCACCCCGGTGTTATCCCGAGCGTGCGGCGAACACGGAGTGCTCATTGATGTAAGTGGCGCGGATGAAGATGTAGATTTTTATCACAAGTCCACTTTTGATAAGTGTTGGAAGCTGTAAGGTAGCTGCCGAGGAAGGAGCAGCTCTTCAGACGGAGAAAGGAAATAAACCTGCCACTTCCATTAACAACCCAAGCGCCCTTTAGGGGTCTGACGAGTTGATGCCGAGGTTCAGAGTGAGTATGAGCTTTGGTGCTCACACTGATATTGATTATTAATCATGTTTAGCTGTTAGTTTCCTTGTATCTGCATTTTTGTTACACCGCGGCCCCTCATCACATCACTGCACGATTTTAGCCCTGATTTTCATTCTGCGAAAGGTTTTGCAAAATCGCTGACAAGTTCCCGAAATCAGAGGCAAATCGGGAGTGAAAATCACGCAGTGTGAATTATCAAAGACGCGATCTGAGAGAATCTCGGACGCCCGTGAAATATTTGGCATGCTAAATATCTGGCATGCTAAATATCTGGACTTGTCGGCGACTCAAAATCCTGCAGTGAGAAAGGAGTCCTGTCTGAAAAACACCTCGGTGATGACCTCCAGCCAATGAGAGAGTGAGATACAGGGCAGCGGGCCCCTGAGCATGTCTCTTAACCCTCACTTGCTCAGTTGTATACAGTGAGGTAAAAATGTCAGTCGCTCTGGATAAGGGCGTCTGCCTAATGCCGTAAAGATGCTGTAGTCGTGAAATACATTCAGACCTTGATTACTGACAGTCACATGGTATCACTGGATATTGCTCATCACTTCCTGTCTGTAATTGGGGTTTGAAGGAAGAAGACTCAAACTCTTGCTTCATTTCTTTTATTGGACTCCAAACGAATCAGATCTCAGTGCATTGTGCAGTTTAGCTGGATGTGTGTTTGCTTGTCGAGTCTCACAGGTTTCTGTTAACCAGAGTGGAAGAAGTCCTGTAGGTTTCAGGTGTGATCCGTTTTTAACCTTCTTCCATCACGTCTTTATCTCACAGCCGTGTTTAATTCTCAGATCTGAAGCTGCTGATTGATTTTCTATTACAGCATCTGATAAGGTTATTCTAATCATTTCTACTGCATCAACCTGCACTGGGGATCTGTATGATGGATGAGTGACCTTATATTTTTTTAAAAAAAGTTATATTTACCGCTGCCATCAATCACGGGGTTAGTTAACCCCGGCTGCTTCTCGACGGATCCGATCCTCCAAGTTCTCTCTGTGATTAGACACAGTCACTGAGTTCAGGTGCAGATGGAGGAAGGTGAGAGAGAAAGCTTTGGCCTCTTGTGGTTAATGGAAGTGTGTGTGTGGTGTTAGAGCATGTCATGGCATGGACACATGTGCTCGCTTTTATCATCCATGTCTGATGGTGGCATGAGGTTAGGGTACACACGCACACACACACTGAGCTAACTGTACACTCGCTCCACTTCTCTCTGGAGTTTTCATCATTGCTCACCTTTCAGCATCTCCAAGTAAATTCTGCTGATCCCACGTGTTTCCCCGAGTCGTGCCAGCAGCCTCGTTTCCACACGTTTATATTCCCCAGCTCAGCACTCGCAATTTATATTCCTCTTATAATACATATACATGAAAAATACCGGGTACGTCCAGGCTTCACGAAGGTCATTATCCGACACGTGTCCAGGTTTCTCCGCGAGGTCGCTACATCCACTCCTGCTGAAATTTGTTTTTATCCCTGATGCACTAATGCAGCGTCCAGTCAGGGTTCAGTCACACCACAGAGGCCCGCAAGCACACAACACGTTAATCCCACAGAAAATTCCCAAACACCACAGAAAACCCAGAATTCATTTGTTTTTTTTTTTGTTTGTTTTTTATTTGAATTCATTTTTTAAGGGAGTTTGTGTAATAGCTGAAGATCTCTGGATTTTCTTTTCCGTTTCTGGATTTGACGGTCACGTTTTTTATGATTCAGCTGTAGTTTCTGGATTTACCATAAATTAGCTGTTAGCTTTTCTAGGCTGGGTTTGCTGTTGTGTTTCTAGATTTCTGGATTTGCGGTCACGTATTTTAAACGTTTTTTTTTTAAGTCTGGAATTGTGGTCACATTTTGATATTTGTTACCTTTCCAAAGTTCTGATTTGCTCTTGCGTTCATGTTTTGTGCTCAGTCTCACAGGTGAGTGAAGTTGTCCATGTTTCTGTTGGACACTGAGCAGGAAGGCCGGCAGGACTCTGTGCGCGTGTGTGTGTGAGCTCCAACTGGGCACACACACACACCCCCAGACATTTACTTGTTCTTGTTGTTGTACGTCTCGCCTCGTGATGGAACTCTGAATTGCTCGATTGTTATTTTCACTTGATGGCTTTTATACTTCCACAACCCGCTAAAAGAAATTTTTATTGACCGACACGTGTTATACTTTTATCCCGACTCCGCCGGCATTTTCCAGCTAGCTCGATAGCCATTTTTAAATATCGAACCATGTTGTGTTCTAAAGCTTTCTGTCCTCGAGCGCTACACAGTCATTCATAGGCATTTCCGCAGGTGAGTGGTGCTGAGCGATTGATCATTTCCCAGGATTCTCTTGGCTACTCATGTTTATTTATCAGATGTCTGACCCATTTCTCCGTGAGCACAGTCATTGTTTGGGAAGAGTGCTTTTCCTTTCTGGCAGCGTTATTTAAAGCTGAAGGGATTTCACGCTTAAGACCGTGATGTCTGTTTGGAGTAAAGGGCCGCTTTGAGATATTTAAGATGGACCCATTTGTCATGCGCAAACCATCCAACTCCAAGGGTTTCTATTCACTGAAGTCAATTTGACCAGCTTGCTCTTAACTCTGGCAAACACAAGAGACTTATTTTTTATCATTTTTTTTAAAAAACTAGGGGAAGCGAGCACATGTTGGCTGCGAATTAGCTTCAACGTGAAAGAATTTACTCTCCAGCAGTGAGCGCTTGCCAGCAGGGACAGCTCACGCTTGCCTCAGCGTTCCTTCTGCTGGCTTTTTGGACAGTGACCGAAGCAGCTGTGTGGCACAGCGCTGATTTAATCACCGCAAGTCTGTCTTCCTGAAACTGTCATCCGTTCAGCTGGGAGAATTATAGGAAACACGCCGCTCTCTGGAGGAAGGAAATAAAAAAAACAAAACCAGGAAGCGTGTCTCAGGGTCTTGTACAGTCTCAATTGTTTTTGTGTAACGAGTGTGTGTTTGTTCCAGGTCGCCAACTTGGCCTGCTCCATCTCCAACAACGAGGAGGGCGTGAAGCTGGTGCGCATGGCCGCCATGCAGCTGGAGACCCTGTGTCCTCAGGTATTCATCCCATTTCCTCACCTTTTCATCTCCGCTTTGTTTCCTTCCTTATTATCGTCCTGCTTTGACTGACATGCAGGCATTGTAAGAGCTATAGTTTTATGTATGCAGAATAAATGAGTGTGTACTAATTAAGCTATGTTGTTTATTTGTTTGTTTTGCTCCACTGACACTGTAATTGCATTTAATTGGTGATTCTAGGTGATTAATGCAGCGCTGGCCCTGGCTGCCAAACCCAACAGCAAGGTGGCCCAAGATAACATGGATCTGTTTAAGGAGCAGTGGGAGAAGCAGGTGCGCGTGCTCACGGACGCCGTCGACGACATCACTTCCATCGACGACTTCCTGTCTGTATCCGGTAAGCACAGACCTCCTAAAGCGTGCGTCCTCAAACCTCTAATCCAGGTTGTTCACTGACGTTTCTACATTTATTGGCTGCAGACACCTGATTATACGGAAAACTATGAATTTGCGGTTACTATAGCAACTGTGACGTATTAGAACGAGCCCGTTAGTACAATATAAAACATCAGATCTTACAGAAAATGAATCGACAGCTTCTGACCAATCAGAATTGAGAATGTCACTGGTGTGTGTTAGGATGAGGTTTATGCGTGATGTGTTAGACTGGAGGATAGCTGCAGATGTGGGGTAATAGATCTCACAGTTGCACCCCAGAGTAGTTTTTCAGAACCTGCTTGACGATGCTCCCTATAGTACAAGGTGTTTGAACCGCTGACCTCACCTGACCTCTCTCTCTCTCTCCTTCTCCCTCCTGTTAGCATGAATGGCTTCGGTGACACCGGAGCACAATAGAGACGTTTAGCTCTCGATCGCCGACCCCGGAGAAAATGCTTTTAAGAGCAATTAAGTAGATGGAGTCGGCTTGTAATTTTTCTTCACCGGGCTCTGAATAATGATTCCGCTTGTGTTTAGTCAGCTCCTTAAAGCTCTTCTGAATGCCTTTACCCCATACCGAGTGCTCGATTAGCCTCTTTCGGAGCAGACAAAAGCAGGCGAGGCTCAGCACACTGTTAGTATCGATGGCCTTTTGGGTGTGTGAAGATACTGAACAAGCTGAAATATTTAGCACTATTGATGTTCACTGCTGAATAGAATTAGCATTTTCAGTTTCACTCCTAACATCACGGGGAATTTCTGATGCTCAGATTTTTGTAAAATAACCGAGGGGGGAAAAGGTGAAGAACAGATAAATATTTATAAATATATATTTAATATGCACAACAGCTGTATTTTTATTTTTTATAAATATTATATTACTCATAGTTTTTTTAATAATATATATATAATATGTATGTGTGTATTTATATTTTTGTTTTTGTTTGCTGGTATCAATTGTTTATGTAATTCAAATTTATTTATATAAATGTTTTTATTTTAAACATGTCCAATAATAAGTCTATAATTTTTTTTAATTCTTTTAATTTAATTGTTTTTCTTTTTTTGTTTCTTTATTTACATACTACCAAAAAAATAATAGTACAATCAGATATTTATTTATTTTTTGACATTATAGCCTCACTTTTTTGCGTGGTTGCTACCATATTTACTTGTGTATGTGTTTGTTTACCGGTGTTATTTTGTTATGAAGCTTCGAGACGTCGTTCTGTTCCCGATGCACTGACAGATCTGTCTCTTCTCTCATGTTTCAGAGAACCACATCCTGGAGGACGTGAATAAGTGCGTGATCGCCCTGCAGGAGAGGGACGTGGATGGGCTGGACCGCACAGCCGGCGCCATCCGCGGACGAGCCGCCCGCGTCGTCCACGTCGTCACCTCCGAGATGGACAACTACGAGCCCGGTGTTTACACCGAGAAAGTTCTGGAAGCCACTAAACTCCTGACTGACACAGGTAGAGTCGCAGCAAATGTCGAGTCGCAGTGTCGCGTCAGAGCTACACGCTGTACACAGAGAGGGATACGATTCCAGCTTCTGTTCATAAATATTTATTTACAGCAGCACATTTCAGCCTGTAATAGAAAGCAAACATCAGGAAACCGTGACATTATATTTACTTCAGCACTATAATGAGCCCTAGAGCTGGGAACGGAGAAAGAAGCTCTCCAGGAATGTTTTATACGCCTTAGACCACAGTCTTAAACCGATCATCTGCTAGCCGTTACAGCTGAATTATTAAGGACCATCACTTTTTATGCATTTATTGTTCGGTTTAATGCTGCAGAACATCTCGAAATACAAGTTCCTCTGTCGCAGAAGCACAGAATACTTTTTTCCAGTGACGATCCCCTTAGAAAAGCCATCATGTTGAACATCCCTCGTTGCTATAGAAACAAAAACGTAATAGAAACCTGCCGTCTGTCTGATCCGACCAATCAGAATCGAGGATTTGTGTTGACGTAATAAGATTCCAAGTGAAAAATGGTTCAACCCATTAAAATAAAGTGTAAAGTAGGCCTCAGTTATACCAAGGTTGCAGTTTTCTCTTATTATTATTAATATTTCTGCAAGAAACCCTAACACAGACAGTCTAGAAATGTGTTCTTCTCTCCCCTTTGTGAGTCAGGAGCGAGTACACTCTGGATTTAGGATCAAGGCTCATATGTTTAAGGCTGCTGCAGATCGAGTTCTTTAACATGTTGTATAGAAAAGATAAATATATTCCACACAGCCGCAGTGCTTTAATCCTAAAGCACAGACTGATAAAAGCTGTGTTTCTGTTTTAAACGAGAATACAGCGTTCAGGCACAGGTCTGCTTCATGGTGATAGCCTTCAGATCCGTCGTTCTAACTGATCTAGCTGGTTTATACTCACATGTTTTAAACATTTAGGAGAGATTATGTGGTCATGTGCTGTCTGTTACTGAGGAAGGTCATGTCCTAGAGTGACCTGCGCCAGGTCCAGGTCAAGTCATTTTCCTCGTCCTGTCCGTTATTTAGAGCGTATGCAGTTGATGAGGATTCACTGTTTAAGTCTGATGTGTTTAAAGAGGCATCGTGTTCGCTACTAAACATCAAAAGGGAAGAGAGCTGGCTGGTTTGCCCTCTGAGCTCCAGTAACTGGCTGACAGCCATAATGTAGAAGCCCGCTGAAAAAAGCTTTCCGACTCGCGTCTCACAACCTGAACCTCCGTTAGAACACAGAGAAGATCAGGAGGGGTTAAAGGAGGAAACTGACCTCTGTTTCATATTACATCAATTAAGAACTCAGCTCCCTAGTCAGTACTGTGTGTGTTTGTGTGGTAGTGTTTAGTAGAGTGTGTAGTGGTGTGTGGTAGTGTTTAGAAGAGTGTGTGTGTGGTAGTGTTTAGAAGAGTGTGTAGTAGTGTGTGTGTGTGGGGGGGTGTAGTTGTGTGGTAGTGTTTACTCTGAAGATTATTTCCTTCAGCACATCTGTCTGATCTTCATTCAACACAAACCTCCGGTCTCACTATATAACCTGCGGGTTTAGTCACCGAGTCAGACGGAGGTGTAATGTGACTCTGTTCCTCTGCTCTTCCTAGTTGTAAGAGGTAACTGATTAAAAGTTTGCTCAGAGTGCTTGTTAAACCCAAACCCTGGGTGAATCCCAGCGTCGCGTTAGAGCCGTCTCACTGCAGCCAATTCACCCAGTGTGTATAAAACTCACACACACCTCCACCTCCTTCTCCCTCCACCTTCCTCTCTAATGCTTTCTCAATCAGCTCCTAATTATTCAAGTCAAACCGAGTCATTTATTTATTAAACTCATCACATGCTCTTGCTGTAGACGGAAACTAATCAATGACCGAGATTAAAGAAGGGACTGTTACGAAGCTCTGACACTGGCCTTCATTAAATGTTAAGCTGTGCTCTGGTGTAAATAGTGATTTATGTAGCGTTTTTAGCATCATGCTAAAGCTTCTCTTCTGGTTTTGTGTGCAGTGATGCCACGTTTCACCGAGCAGGTAGAAGCAGCAGTGGAGGCTCTGAGCGCCAATTCTCAGCCAGTGGACGAGAACGAGTTCATCGACGCGTCCCGTCTGGTGTACGACGGCGTGAGGGATATCAGGAAGGCTGTGCTCATGATCCGGGTAAACACACACACACACACACACACACACACACACACATCCAGCTTCCTCCAGATTACATCTGTTTCTTTACTAGATTTAAAAAGGCAAAGTAATAGTTACACAGCTTTTACTCAGTTCTTTGACATTAACAGCGTCACTAATCATCGACTCCTCATGCTGTGTTCAGGTTTAATTACAGCTCTGCGTATATTTTTGCCCCCAAGTCAAATTCTGTTGGTATCTTTAAATTAAAACTTTAAAAATATTTCTGGAAATTAAAAATTCAGCAACTAGAGAGATGAAATATTCAACTCCATCTCTGAAAATAAAATAATAAATAAAAAAAATGCTGAAATATTGAAAGTGTAAACAAGCTCTGAGAAGAGAGAGCAGCATTTCAGTACTTTAATGAGGCAAATCGATGTGACATTTATTTATTAATTAATTAATTAAACCTTCAGTGCCCATTGAGGAGCTAACACTGAGGTGACTTATTAATTAATGCTAACTTTAAATTCTGTATATGTTTAAAAGATTGATGATCAGCCGTCCTGCTCTGAGTGTACAAGGGATATTTCATGGGAAACATTGACGCCTAAACTGTGAAGCATCCTCTGATTCATAGAAAATAAATTACAGCTCAACAAAGTTATTATTAATAATTAATAAATGAGTGAAATATATGTCTAGTGCATATAACTGCCATCAAATATCTCCAGTCCTCAAGGTTCTCCCCCAAACAAATATCTCCAGTATAGAAGGTTCTCCCCCCAACAAATATCTCCAGTATAGAAGGTTCTCCCCCCAACAAATATCTCCAGTCCTCAAGGTTCTCCCCCAACAAATATCTCCAGTCCTCAAGGTTCTCCCCCAACAAATATCTCCAGTCCTCAAGGTTCTCCCCCCAACAAATATCTCCAGTCCTCAAGGTTCTCCCCCAACAAATATCTCCAGTATAGAAGGTTCTCCCCCCAACAAATATCTCCAGTATAGAAGGTTCTCCCCCCAACAAATATCTCCAGTCCTCAAGGTTCTCCCCCCAACAAATATCTCCAGTCCTCAAGGTTCTCCCCCAACAAATATCTCCAGTCCTCAAGGTTCTCCCCCAACAAATATCTCCAGTCCTCAAGGTTCTCCCCCCAACAAATATCTCCAGTCCTCAAGGTTCTCCCCCAACAAATATCTCCAGTATAGAAGGTTCTCCCCCAACAAATATCTCCAGTATAGAAGGTTCTCCCCCCAACAAATATCTCCAGTATAGAAGGTTCTCCCCCCAACAAATATCTCCAGTATAGAAGGTTCTCCCCCCAACAAATATCTCCAGTATAGAAGGTTCTCCCCCCAACAAATATCTCCAGTCCTCAAGGTTCTCTCCCCAACAAATATCTCCAGTCCTCAAGGTTCTCTCCCCAACAAATATCTCCAGTCCTCAAGGTTCTCCCCCCAACAAATATCTCCAGTCCTCAAGGTTCTCCCCCCAACAAATATCTCCAGTATAGAAGGATCTCCCCCCAACAAAAATCTCCAGTATAGGTTCTCCCCCCAACAAATATCTCCAGTATAGAAGGTTCTCCCCCCAACAAATATCTCCAGTCCTCAAGGTTCTCCCCCCAACAAATATCTCCAGTATAGAAGGTTCTCCCCCCAACAAATATCTCCAGTATAGAAGGTTCTCCCCCCAACAAATATCTCCAGTATAGAAGGTTCTCCCCCAACAAATATCTCCAGTCCTCAAGGTTCTCCCCCCAACAAATATCTCCAGTCCTCAAGGTTCTCCCCCAACAGATATCTCCAGTCCTCAAGGTTCTCCCCCCAACAAATATCTCCAGTATAGAAGGATCTCCCCCCAACAAATATCTCCAGTATAGAAGGTTCTCCCCCCAACAAATATCTCCAGTATAGAAGGTTCTCCCCCCAACAAATATCTCCAGTATAGAAGGTTCTCCCCCCAACAAATATCTCCAGTCCTCAAGGTTCTCCCCCCAACAAATATCTCCAGTATAGAAGGTTCTCCCCCCAACAAATATCTCCAGTATAGAAGGTTCTCCCCCAACAAATATCTCCAGTCCTCAAGGTTCTCCCCCAACAAATATCTCCAGTCCTCAAGGTTCTCCCCCCAACAGATATCTCCAGTCCTCAAGGTTCTCCCCCAACAAATATCTCCAGTATAGAAGGTTCTCCCCCCAACAAATATCTCCAGTATAGAAGGTTCTCCCCCCAACAAATATCTCCAGTATAGAAGGTTCTCCCCCCAACAAATATCTCCAGTATAGAAGGTTCTCCCCCCAACAAATATCTCCAGTCCTCAAGGTTCTCCCCCAACAAATATCTCCAGTCCTCAAGGTTCTCCCCCCAACAGATATCTCCAGTCCTCAAGGTTCTCCCCCAACAGATATCTCCAGTCCTCAAGGTTCTCCCCCAACAGATATCTCCAGTCCTCAAGGTTCTCCCCCCAACAAATATCTCCAGTCCTCAAGGTTCTCCCCCCAACAAATATCTCCAGTCCTCAAGGTTCTCCCCCCAACAAATATCTCCAGTCCTCAAGGTTCTCCCCCCAACAAATATCTCCAGTCCTCAAGGTTCTCCCCCCAACAAATATCTCCAGTCCTCAAGGTTCTCCCCCCAACAAATATCTCCAGTCTAGAAGGTTCTCCCCCAACAAATATCTCCAGTCTAGAAGGTTCTCCCCCCAACAAATATCTCCAGTCCTCAAGGTTCTCCCCCCAACAAATATCTCCAGTCCTCAAGGTTCTCCCCCCAACAAATATCTCCAGTCCTCAAGGTTCTCCCCCCAACAAATATCTCCAGTACTTGAAGACGTTGTGTTGAAATTTGGATAGTAAATACAAAAGTGTTCAGTTGTTTCTTTCTCTCCCTCACTTCCTCACAGACTTCCTTTTAGAAGTAAACACATTAATAAAAAAAATCATAATTAGTTATTTGAGCATTTTGAATTATAACTAGTTTAAATACTATTAAATGCATTTACATTAAGCGTGTTAAACAGTAACCTGAGCATATCTAGCATTGAGTTCTATAAGGATCGAGAGATGAGCCGCTCATCTCCATCATCCCTTTCCTTTCTACGGCTTTGCACATTTAATCCACTCGCACATGATCCGCTACGTCAGGCATAAAACATAGCATTGCCATTAACGCGGTGTTGTGTATGGTACACGCTGAAGTACGTCAGAGTGGAGCCGGGGCACGCAGCTCCATTACAAACTAATGATCAACATTTCAGGCGAGTGTGACACCGTAATTAAACAGCTGTTCTCCGCATACATTACAGCTGTTAAAGGAGCTGCTTCACATTAAACCTCAAACACGTTCTGCACGTTCTTCACCTCTGGCAGGAGATCACGCTTATATAACCTGAACTATAACCTGCAGCGCATTACTGCCTGATCTCTGGGGTGGAGTAATGTACATATAAAAGGATAAAATCTGCACCATATTTTGGTTATGGTTTTTAATGGGAGAAGAACATAATCACCTGCATTTCATTACATTATCCCAGTATTGGTTAATTTCCCATAACAGCATCCTTTACTGTGGTTTATCCCCCAGTTAGAGTTATTAATGATTAATAAAATTTTAGTATATGTTTGCGTTAGAATTTTTAGAAAGGGTATGGCATTTCTGACATCATGATGAATTACGGCTGTGAGACCGAAGAAGCCCGTGTTACTTTCTCCATCAGTACGAGTTCTCTGCAAATTGTGACCGAAATGCCAGCCTTTCAGAGGCATTCAGCTCAGAAAAGTAGTTCACGTCCATGTCTCTGGTTACGGAGCGCAGCGAGGAAGTGATGAGGAATTTCCATAGAGGAGCCATTCCGATTTATCAGATCCTGGGAAATGATCAAGAGAGCTGATGTGGACCGAAGACGCAGGACGAGGAAAGAGACGTGACATTTTGGAGCTGTAAAATTTAAGCATCCAGCAGGTGTGGGATTTGTGAGAGGAAGTCCTCAGCTTTGGGTGTGAAAAAATATAGGACTTTGTTTGCTGAAGGTTCGGCTCAGAAACACCAGAGGGAACAACTTCTAACTCTGGGAAACTTGGGCCTTGTCCTCAACATAGAGTGGAGTTGAAGCAAAAAGTGATGAAGGAGATGGCAGGAACGAGGCGTTACATCATCCTTGACCTCTTGCGTTCATGGCAGAACAGGGCGTCTCTACGGCCTACGAAAATGTCTTTCAAAAAATCATGTATTAGTTTATTATGGACTCGACTCACTGTGATGACTTTGGGTCTGTGTTGATGGTACGAGCAGAGCCTGATGCATCTTTAGAAAGCTCAGTTCATTTATAAGTGTGATGAAATGCTCTGAAGGAACAGATATAATCCTGATTCTGATCCACGTCTGAGAATGTCAGAGTATCTCACCCTTTACCTTCCATAGCATGTGGTAACACTTACACAGGTATATAAACAGCCCAGGGTTCTTTGACTTCCTGCCCCTCTAATAGATTGACCTTGTTACTGATAGAGAGATAACACACCTGACCATCTTTCCCATAACATCCCTTTGTTCCCAACATGGACCGAGCCTCACTTTCTCTCTCTGTTGCCCTCTCTTTTCAGGATAAATTGCCCACCTGAACAGAGACAGTGCTCTCATCAATAACGTGCAGGAGCCCCGAGTTTCACAGAGCACAGAATTAGAGAGAGAGGGAACAATTATGCTGTATTTGCATTATAATAAGGAATTGATTTCAGGGACAGGGGTCTTAATTAGCACTTTGTTTTATTATCTAGAGAGTGAGCATGGAAGCGTACTGTAGCTCTGTGTTGGAGTTCCTCTCTAACCCGCTGCCCCGTGGTTGTCCACACTGATTAAATAGTGAAGCCGAGGCCCCGAGGCAGCCTGTAGCCCCACCATGGTCCTGCTCTGAGGCTGCCGTTTTCACTGGCTTTCACCGCCGCCGTAACCGACCCGCCTCAAAACGCTTTCACGAGTTGGCCTTTAAACACGATGTCGCATTGAATACAAGGCACTTGTTTAGGGAGTGCTGTAGTTTGCTGATGAACCAAACAAAGACCATGATGGAAACCAGCAGAATTTTGGTTCATTTCTTTATCTTGTTAATCTTTTTTTTATTCTGGTTCTTAAAGGAAGCTTTCATGTAGAAGCAGATTAATGAGCTTATCTTTTAATATTTGTCATCTGTGTGGAAAGCGAGCGTTACTTATAAGAGAACAAAAAGATAATCAGTCTCAAGCCTAATGGATAACAATCAGCTTTCACTTTCAGCTCACTCGCGACAAAGTCTTGTTAATGACGGAGCTAGTGATGCTAATTCATCCGTTAGACTTGAAGTCCCAGAATCGTATAGTTATTTACGCTCATAGTGTGAGCTTAGCTCAGTTAGTGATCTGTGAGATGGTTTTTATCAGCAGATCTGTTTGAGTAAAACATATGGATGAAGATGGAATAAATGGCTAAAGCACCAGATTCCCAATTTCACCCCCCCCCCTTAAAAAAAAAAAAAAAAACACCACTGAAGTTGTTTTATTATGAAAATGAGTGCACAAGTCAGTCAGGGAGGAAATTTCCTGGAGATTGCCCAGGATGTCCAGTTTTTTCATCCTCAAGCTGACCTCCATCACCAAGAGCTGATGCCCCTTCAGTGCACAAATGCATCCCTGATTAGTGGTCCATCAGCAGGCCTAATGGCCCCATCAGAGGGGCAGCACCAATCGTCTTTAACTTCTCTAGCTGAACAGATGTGTGTGTGTAAGTGTACTTACGCACGTGTGTGCGTGAGTGAGAGAGATGTGTACTGAGATTAGAGTGTAGCGTGTCTAAAGTGTGGACCCCCGGCATTCCCGCCTGTCTCTCTGTATCAGTCGCACAGATTTCTCAGACCGGACTCCGGTCCAGCGCGGCTTCGCTGACATGATGCATTCACCCTGAGCCGAGAAGAAATAATTCACTCGCTCACAGGATCATTTATAACCGGGACAAAGCAGTGCTGCTGTTCTCGCTCTTCTATCTGCTTAACAGATAACTTCTCCCTCCAGCTCGTCTCCACAGCAGGGCCAGGGTGTTCGATGACCTCCCCGCTCCTCTCAGACTTCCTAAAGACGCCGTGTCCAGCAGAGTATTTACAGCAGTGTGTCCATCACTCCAGACTCCTCCTGCACTGAGATGGAGATGGAGGAGACACTGACTCTCATCCTCCACACTCACGACACGAGTCGTTTATTTTCTTCAAAATAAATACACGCCTCTCTCTAAGCGCTTCAAATAAAACAAAACTCTCGTTCTAAAGACGATCACTGCACTGAAACTGACCCGAGGTTTTTATATTTAAATAATCTCATGCTGATTTCTTTACGTTTCCTGACCAACCTAGTGAGAGCATCTTGGTAAATAAGAACGTAAAATCAGTAACTAAGCAGGAAAATAAAGTAAATAAATGTATAGGAAAATAAATAAAAATATATCATAAATTATTACAGAAGCAAAAAAAAATAAATTGTACAAGTAAATAATAAATATGTAACCAGATAAATTAATAAACAGCACAAAATACAAATAAAAAAATAAATATAATTTAATCAACATATAAAAGGAATAAATATATAAAGGTTAACTTAAGGAAATGAAAATGAATAAACAATTAATAAATAATTAGATGCTCAAAGAAGAGTTTAGGGAATTGTCATTGATTTGTAAATTATCAAATACAGCATGTTAAAAAGCTTTATAGCATTAAAATATAAATAAGTCAGTGGATGTACACACTCAGGCTTGCTCGCTCTCTCTCTCTTCTCTCTCTCTCTCTTCTCTCTCTCTCTCTCTCTCTCTTCTCTCTCTCTCTCTCTCTCTCTCTCTCTCTCTCTCTCTCTGTCATTATGAGTCCAGCTCTTTGTCACTGAGGGATTTTTCCATCGTTTCATGGTGCACTCTGAATAAACTCTGGCTCTGCTCCTGATTGCATGCTAATAGGGCAGTGCAGTTATATACGTGCTCACTCGGCATTCAGGCCATGAGAGAGATGGAGGAGAGAGAGAGGAAAAGGAAAAGGGAGGCTGGGTGAAGAAATAAGGTGGCAGCATCACTTCAGACTAACTCTATAGGTCACTGATGCCTCCCATATGCCCTGCGTCAAACAGGCTGTGAGTTCAGCTGGATTTATGAAATGATTTACGGCTCCCTCTTCACCCATCTCCATCATCGGGCTCTGTAGGGTAGAGCTAAAGTTTAGTACTGCTCTGGACATGCTGGCAAAAGAACAGAAGATATTCTGAAGAATGCTTGGACCTACTCGATTATGCAACTATAAAAACGCTAATTGATGATGATGATGATATAGTCTTAATAGTTTAATCAAGTTTTAGTAGTGATAAGTCTTAATTATTTATTATTATTTTTAATTTATATTTATTTTTTTATTTTAAATTATTAAATCAATATTATTATTTTTAATCTATTTGTTTTTATTTTATTTAAATAGCTGTAATCACCCATTTTCACTCAGCCTGAGTAAGGGAAATGCTCATTATAGTTTTAATTAAAATCCTGATTCACCTCTCATGCAGCGCAGACACAATTGTTGCTTTCTTCTTACTTAGTAAATAGTTTGTTCTCTTCGTTTCATACCACTGTGTCAATGTAAACGACTCTGATTCTCCAACTTTGTCATCTTTTTCAGACCCCTGAGGAGCTGGACGACTCGGACTTCGAGACTGAGGACTTCGACTCTCGCAGCAGGACCAGTGTGCAGACTGAGGACGATCAGCTCATCGCTGGACAGAGCGCCCGGGTAAGATTCAGACACTCGTGCACATGCACTCACACTCATACACACACACACTACCAGTCAAAAGTTTGGACACACCTTTTAATTCAATGTTTTTTATTTAGGGATTTATTTTCTACATTCTAGAACAATACTGGAGATTTCAAAACTATGAAATAACACACATGGACTTCAGTAATCCATATGTAATGACGACAAAGACACGAAGGTCAGGTGTTCTGGAATAGTTCTTGCAAGAACAGTATTGTCAAGTGCATTTGCAAAACCCATCAAGCACCATGATGAAACTGGCTCACATGAAGACCATCCCAGTAAAGCAAGACCAAAACTGACCTCTGCTGCAGAGGAGAAGTTCATTTAGAGTTACCAGCCTCAGAAATAACCAACTAACAGCACCTCAGATTAGAGGCGTTATGACGGCTTTACAGAGCATCAGTAGCAGACATCTCAATATCAACTGTTCAAACCAGATTATTGTGTATTTCGGTCACCTTCAGCATTGTTTTACAATGTAGAAAGAAATAAACATCAGGAAAGACCATGGAATTAGAAGGTGTGTCCAAACTTTTGACTGGTAGTGTACATCAACAACCAACTCGCACCATTTCAGCTCTGCGTTGTCTTTTAGCTAGCCGCTTACCTGTAAGTGACAGCCGTGTGAATGAGATCTCAGTCATGACTTCACAATCTCTAATGAAACTCTCTGATTAAAGTGCACATTAAATATCCTCTGATTTCATTAGGTTTGTTCCCACATTTTCTAGTTAGAGTTGTTGAAGTGCTGCTTCACTGATTTATGAAATTCTTCAGTAAAGAACAATGGTGGCGATAAAGGGAATAGTGTGCAGAAACACAGGAGGCTTACACACTCCTCCATTGTGTAGTATAAATAGTTCACACTCCAACAAGATGAAGTGCACTTCGGTACCCGGATGATGCACTTATTCAACCCGGAAAAAATTCAAGATGATTTGTTTACCTAGTGGGCGGGGCTACCAGGCATTTGCTGCTGGGCGAGAAAACATTAAGATCTCAGACAACGCTCCGGTGGACGAGATGTCTTACAGTTGTCTTTTTAATTAGTGTGATCTATTCTTTAAATGTTTCTGCTAAAGCTAGCGGGATCGCGGTGGGTGCGTTTGACGTCATTTGCCATAAAGTGGGAAAAAACCTCATTTCCCAGTAATGATAAATTCAATATTAAAACTATTTATTTATTTATTTTAAATGTATGTGTTTTGAGAACAGTGTTTATATATAAAATAAAATGTGAGTCTTGTGTAACACTAATAGATAAACACTCGTTTTCAGTCCAGGAGCGTTTTAAGCCGGCGAGGAGCCGGTCTTCGAGATTATGCAATGATCTCTCTCTCTCTCTCTCTCTCTCTCTCTCTCTCTCTCTCTCTCTCTATTTAATGTTGCTTCTACTATTTCCAAAAAAAAAAAAAAAAAAAAACAGGAAAATAAACCTCCTCTTCTCTCAGTTTTCTCTCTCTGGTGTCGGCACATTCCTCTCTGTTGCCCTGGTAATGAAAATGCAGCATGACATGAATAGTGTAACGAGATTTTCCGAGGTATTTTCAATGTATTCTGTCTTGTATGGTGTGATAAGGTGATGGACGCGGTCTCTCTCGCGCTTTCTCTCTCTCACTCTCTCTCTCTCTCTCGTTCCAGCAGTACTTGGGGACCTTGTTAGTGCCGATTCTCTCTTTTCCTTCCCTCTTATTTTTGAACACATTTCACTCACTAATGATGATTTGTGTGCTGCAGATATACAGGAAATGGAGTTTGGCTCTTATTTGCAGCGTCCTGGTCTAAAAGCACTGCGTTTTGCACTTCTACGCCCCCCCCCCCTCTCTCTCTCTCTCGCCCCATGAGGGCAGAAGAGCAGCTCATTGCTTATAGTCTTAAAATGTACCTAGTGTCTGACCCACCATTACAGCGCTGAGGTTCTAAACTCATACTGGTGACTGCTGCCGTAATCATAAACACAGCCCTGTGCTTGTCCCAGGATTCCCACTCTAATCATCACCCAGAAACCCAGTTCCTTATTGAGTCAGAGTAGCACTGACCAGTGAGAGGTGACGTGAAGAACTGATTATCTCCTCATCATGGCACCTGTTAGTGGGTGGGATATATTAGGCAGCAAGTGAACATTTTATCCTCAGAGTTGATGTTAGAAACAGGAAAAATGGACAAGCGTAAGGATTTGAGTGAGTTTGACGAAGGGTCAGATTGTTATGGCTAGACCACTGGATCAGAGCATCTCCAAAACTGCAGCTCTTGTGGGGTGTTCCCGGTCTGCAGTGGTCAGTATCTATCAAAAGTGGTCCAAGGAAGGAACAGTGATGAACCGGTGACAGGGTCATGGACGGTCAAGGCTCATTGATGCACGTGGGGAGAGAAGGCTGACCCATATGATCCAATCCAACAAACGAGCTACTGTTGCTCAAATTACTGAAGAAGTTAATGCCGGTTCAGATAGAAAGGTTAGGCAGGTGGTCAATAATGTTATGGCTGTGTGTGTGTCTGAGTGATGAAAAGTGTGTGAAAGTATGCATGCCTGTGTGCAACACAATATCAGGCAGGTGGTCATAATGTTATGTCTGGTTGGTGTTTATCTACATCTTATAAATTCCCTGTAAAGCTGCTTTGTTTAATGTCGGTTGTTAAATCCACTGTACAAACAAAATTCAGCTTCCAACACCATAAATGATAAGAAAATTCTGAAAAAAAAAAAAACAGCATTACATGGGCTTTTAGTTTGTGTCCACAGTCATTTCCTCAAAGGCGTCGCTAATTTAGTCCCAGTTAGCCGGCGCTAGCGCTAGTTCAATGCTTCATTAATTCACACAATGGAAAGCAAACGCGAAAGCGATATTAACATCTGGAGTCAGACGGCCGGTTCGAAAGGGCCCGGCGTATCTCGCCCTTCCTAATCATCTCGGCTTCATTTAAAAAGGTAATGACGGCGTCTCTGCATCTTATTACCAGGATGGAAGTAAACAGCCAGTTCTGTTTATCTCCACAAAGCCCCACAGAGCACAGGAGGAAAATTAACGCCTGGGCAAAAGACAGCCGTTCAACCTCTTACACGCAGAGATGAATCCCATAGCAAAAGGGTGTGATTATTTTTCCTTTCATCATCCAGAAATAACTTGACCCAAGTGCAGTCTCCAGACTGGAGTGATGCAGAGAGAGAGCAGGAGAGAGAGAGAGCAGGAGAGAGAGAGAGCAGGAGAGAGAGAGAGCAGGAGAGAGAGAGAGCAGGAGAGAGAGAGAGCAGGAGAGAGAGAGAGCAGGAGAGAGAGAGAGCAGGAGAGAGCGAGAGAGAGAGAGAGAGCAGGAGAGAGAGAGAGAGCAGGAGAGAGAGAGAGAGCAGGAGAGAGAGAGAGAGAGAGAGCAGGAGAGAGAGAGAGAGAGAGCAGGAGAGAGAGAGAGAGAGAGAGAGCAGGAGAGAGAGAGATGCAAACACGTACTGAGATGAGGATCTAATGTGCACTTTATTTCCTCTCTGAATGAGAGACAGAGAGAGAGAGCATGACTAGAGGAATCAAATCCATCCTCTGTGGAAAGGTCTAACACGTTCACTTTAGATGATTAGGACTGGAGGCTTGATGCTGGTGCTACAGGATCACATTCACAACACTTGAGATTTCTGCTGCATCTGATTACTGAACACAGGGCACAGTCTTCAGGACAAAAACAGCCAGGATGTTCCAGACAAGCTTCATCTGCTGTGGGGCCTGTCTGTCTGTCTCTCTGTCCCATGCTGTC
The DNA here is from genome assembly GCF_019097595.1 of Hemibagrus wyckioides. NCBI lineage: Eukaryota > Metazoa > Chordata > Actinopteri > Siluriformes > Bagridae > Hemibagrus > Hemibagrus wyckioides. The sequence goes on from NC_080723.1 coordinate 21,831,059, forward strand.
TGTCTGTCTGTCTGTCTGTCTCTCTCTCTCTCTCTGCCATTCTGTTTGTCTTCATCTCCCTCTTTCTGTCTGGATGGCTGGGTGTTTAATGGTCTGTCTCTTTCATGTTGTCTGTCTGCCTCTGTGTGTCTCTGTATTTAACTGCATTTTTTTGGGTCTCTTTGTGTCTGTCTGTTTAACCACCTGTTTTTTCTAATTATTAAACTGTCTGTTTAACTACCTGTCTTTCTATTTATTGAAATATCTATTTATCCATCTGTCTGTCTATTAATTACCTGTCTTTCTCTTTAACTTCCTGTCTGACAGCCCATTTCTTACTGCCTGTCTCTCTTTATTCCTGTCTGTCTTTAACTGCCTGTTTGTCTGTCTCTTTTTTTTTTTTTTTTTTTCCCTGTCTGTCTCTCTTTTTTTCTGTCTGTCTTTAACTTTCTGTCTGTCTCTCTTTTTACCGATCTGTTTCTTTATTTCTGTCTGTCTTTAACTGCCTGCCTGCCTGTCTGTCTATTAAACTCTGTCCATTTCTCCCTGTCCTCTTGTCTGTCTGTTTGCCTCCGGGTGGGTGAGAGATTATTATAGTTTAAGTGCGCATACTGCCCCTGTGCTGTCTGATAAGTGTGTGTGTGTGCAGGCCATCATGGCTCAGCTGCCTCAGGAGCAGAAGGCTAAAATCGCAGAGCAGGTGGCCAGCTTCCAGGAAGAGAAGAGCAAACTGGACGCCGAGGTCTCCAAGTGGGACGACAGCGGCAATGACATCATCGTTCTGGCCAAGCAGATGTGCATGATCATGATGGAGATGACCGACTTCACCAGGTCAGTACACACACACACACTCTACACTGGTTCATGTCAGGTAAAAAAGCAGTCCTGGTTTTTAAGGTGGGCAAACATGAAAGAAGTGAAAAATCCTACTGGTAAAAATTCCACATAACACACTACACTGACAAGCAGAACCTTCATCCAGAGCAACTTCACAGAAGTATGGAAACGGAAAAGCGTTTAAAGTTAGATAAAGTTTAAGGTTATTATTTCTCTAACATTTATCCCTAATGAGAAGCCGGTGGTGAGAAAACTCCCTGAGATGATCTGAGGAAGAAACCTTAAGAGGAACCAGGCTTCGAAGGGAACCTCATCCTCATCTGGGTGACACTGGACAGTACATCTCCTCACTCTTACAGCACTTACACTGTTTCATTTCTATCAGTGTGTTGTCGCGCTGCACTGAAACACAATCATTGTTTCTTATTCTTCCTTCCTGACTTGCTATCTAAAGTGATGACCTGTGTGAAACTACTTCCTGTTGGAGGCGTAATAATCTTCTGAGTGTGGTCAGTAACTCCATCACATCTCCACGTCGCTAGTTATTTTTCTAAAGCCGAGTTTACTTTTTTCCCTCTCGCAGCTCTCGCCTCTGTTTTCCTGTTAAAGCCAGTTGTATTTATATTTATTTGTGTGTGTGTGTGTGTGTGCTCACAATCGAACCTGTGTTGCTATTTAATTGTGACCTTTTCACGAACCAGAAACCAGCCTAATGAAATGTCTCGCATTTCTCTCCCTCTCATTTCCAGCCGCTCTCATCAGCGGGTGAGGTCTAATTTAAACTGAACCGCACGCTTCATTTATCCCTAAAGGGATTTTGACCTCTCGGTGCAGAACAGCAAGCTCTACTTTCTCACCGCCGCTCACTTAGTCCTGCATTATTGCGCTCTCACACACAGTGACGGAGATCCTGATCCTCATCTAGGCGTCTCAGGAGCCCGGGGAGTCGCCTCGCCCTTTCAGCTTTCTGCCACTAAAAGCAGGGATCGTGGGTGAATTTAGGAGCGGCAGGAATGCGGCATTTTATTATGCGGAGCTCGTGATCCGGTCCGGACTGAGGCCGGGAAAGAGGTTTCAGTTCTGCTAGAAATCCTGAATTACAGCGGTGATGAAGATTTTAGTTGATAAACAGTTTGACAGAATTACAGCAAAATCTTCCTACGAGAGTCCTGAAGACGCCTCCAACTAATGCAGCATGCTGTTATAGAAAAACAATCTCTCACACTGTCTCTCTCACACTGTCTCTCTCGCACTGTCTCTCTCGCACTGTCTCTCTCTCTCTCTCTCTCTCTCTCTCTCTCTCTCTCTCTCTCTCTCACTGTCTCTCTCACACTGTCTCTCTCACACTGTCTCTCTCTCTCTCTCTCTCTCTCTCTCTCTCTCTCTCTCTCACACTGTCTGTCGCTCTCACACTCTCTCTCTCTCTCTCCCTCTCTCTCTCTCTCTCCCTCTCTCTCACCCCGTCTCTCTCTCTCTCACTGTCTGTCTCTCTCTCTCACACTGTCTCTCTCTCTCTCTCTGTCCCTCTCTCTCTCTCTCTCTCTCTCTCTCTCTCTCTCTCTCTCTCTCTCTCTCTCTCTCTCTCTCTCGTGCTCTCTCTCTCTCCCTCCCTCTCTCTCTCTCATGCTCTCTCTCTCTCTCTCTCTCTCTCTCACACTGTCTGTCGCTCTCACACTGTCTCTCTCTCTCTCTCTCTCTCTCTCTCTCTCTCTCACACTGTCTGTCGCTCTCACACTGTCTGTCTCTCTCTCTCTCTCTCCCTCTCTCTCTCTCTCTCTCCCTCTCTCTCTCTCACACCGTCTCTCTCTCTCTCACTGTCTGTCGCTCTCACACTGTCTGTCTCTCTGTCTCTCTCTCACTGTCCCCCTCTCTCTCTCTCTCTCTCTCTCTCTCTCTCTCTCTCCCTCTCTCTCTCTCTCTCACACCGTCTCTCTGTCTCTCTCTCTCACACACTCTCTCTCTCTCTCTCGTGCTCTCTCTCTCTCCCTCCCTGTCTCTCTCTCATGCTCTCTCTCTCTCTCTCTCTCCCTGCCCCCCCCCTCTCTCGGTCTTTCTGTCTCGCTTGCTGTGTGTATGTTTGTCTTGCACTCTTTGTCTTGGACTCCCTCTCTCTCTTTCTCCCTCTCTCTCTTTCTCCCTCCCTCTCTCTCTCTCTCTCCCCCTCTCTCTCTCTCTCCCTCTCTCTCCCTGGGTCTGATGGAATAATTTGTGGTGTTATTATTAAACAGATTGTGTATATGTGCTGCAGATAGTTTTATTGTTTCTGCTGGAGGTTAAAAAACATTAACACTTATCATTACAAACCAGAGGAACGGAAAGCAAAGATCAAAACATCTGTTTGGCCACCGGTGCTGGAACATTAATGTGAAAATGGCAATCACGCCCGTGTGTGTGTGAGAGAGACTGATTGAGGATCACCACCTGCATAAATGTGTAAAGTGCGATCCTGGTGTGTTAACCCAGCCCACGGTGAAATCATTGCCCTTCCCTGACCTTGAAGCGTGAAGGTTAATGCAGTGGAGAGAAATTGATTCCAGCTTTTTTTTTTCCTCCCCCTCTCCATACGTTGGTTAATTTACCCAGAAGACACAGAGTCATAAAATAAATGTCCACAGAGAAGCTATTCTTCAAGGAGAATCTCACAGCTTCAAAATAGTTTGTCAGGTTGTTTTATTCTGCAGCGCAGCATCCATCAGAGCGCTGCAACAGGATTCACGCCTCGGGTTTTATTTACTACTGCTACTTTTTTTTTTTTGTCGTCAGTTTTGCGTCTGTTCCCTTCTGCGTGGAAGAGATCATTAGCGATGTAGCGCTTGTGAGCAAGTCCATTCTAGTACAGGAGGTGGGACGGAGGAGTAAGTAACACGTTGGGGAGCTTCAGTGTGGATCAGATCCCACGGTGTGACTGAAAACCGAGCGTGAGGATTAAACTTGTCAGCGCTGACGTGATCACCGGGCAGCACCACCGTTTCATCTGCTCCATCCCCGTCCTGTTCATGAATAACACATGATGACGGGATGTGTGGCACACGGCTCGCAGACACTGTTATGTGCCTGCTGTGGTGCAGTGCTGGAGGTGCAAACACACACACACACGGCAGAGTTATCCGTCACAGACGTGTACATAAGCCAGCTGTAGTGGACAGCAGTGGCAGGGGTACAGTCTGCTATGTAAATCTGATAAACGTAGCTGTCATGCCTGTGTACACACACAGATGGCAAAGGTAGAAATGGACAGACAGTAAAAGGTGGAGAGTGGGAGAGCGTGCTGGAGAGTGGGAGTGATGTGGGAAGTGGCAGGGAGAGAGAGATGGTGGTTGGAAAAGGACGGAGAAAATGGAGGGGGGGCAGTGTGTGAGAGATGGACTGTTGGAAGAAGAGGGAGAGAAGTGGGTGGACTAAAAGACTGGACGGAGAAAGACAGCCGGAGTGAGAGAGGGATAGATGGTGGGAGAGAGACTGATGCGAGAGAGACAGACAGATGGAGAGAATGATGGACAAGGAGAGAGAGATGGGTGGGACAGCCAGATGGGCAGTGGAACAAAGAGACAGGGGAGGGGTGAGAGATGATTTGGATGGGGAGTGAGACAGTTGGGAAGGGGGTATATGGGAAAGTGGGAGAGAGAGAGAGAGAGAGAGAGAGATGGAAATGGGTGAGTGGGAGATACAGATATGGAAACCGAGAGACAGACAGGAGACGGAGAGAGACAGTGAGGGTGGTGTGGTGTGTGAGCAGTAAGAAGCAGTGTTGAGGGAGTCGGGAGGTTAACAAGGGCCTGAGGTTTGGCTGTACAGTGGAATGCAGTGCTGATGAGGGGTGACTGCTTTTCCAGCAGAGTCTTTACAGGCTTTTAGAGCCGTGCTGGGGGACAGAAAGGAAGAGAGTGACGTGTCTCAGAGCACTGAATCATTACACAGAACACCCGAGAGCTCAAAGCTCAGCGCCAATCCTTCATCCCGCTGAGAGATTAGAAGTCCGCTTAAAAAAAGTAAATATGTACATTAGTTAGTGTGACCCAAACAGCCTGCAGCCTAATGAGAGCTCTTCAGCTCAGATGATTTAAAAATACAGTAGGGAGCGTTTGATCAGATGGAGTAATTAGGATCGGAGCTGTGTGTTTCAGCACGCTCAGGGCTTTTCTTCAGTTCGGTGGAGTTCTTCATCTTCTGATCATCTCGAGGCTTCGAGACGCGATCGTAGAGGAACCTTTTTCCATCTGGGTGTTTGTTTTTGATCTCGACCTGAAGAACGGTCCAGGTTGCTGACTTTGCCCTCTGCTTCCTCATCGGAGCAGGTAATTAGGCATCTCGTATATACAGAGCTGGGCAGTGGCTCCAGGAAGTGAACGAGAATACTCAGGAGAGGGAGGGATGGACTGGGAGGATACGCCATCTGGTTCTGTGTCTGTCACACTCATAACTCTCCTTCCATTTTTATCTCGTTCTCGGCACTGCACTCCCAGAATGCAAAGCTATAATCGGAAGAAGAGATCAGGGAGAGACGTGCCAGTGTGACCCAGCACTTGACCAGTCATGGCATTCTGACGAGGATTGATGTGTAATGTACTGACTGTGTTTGTGTGTTTCTCAGGGGAAAAGGGCCGCTGAAGAACACTTCGGACGTCATCAGCGCCGCTAAGAAGATCGCTGAAGCTGGGTCTCGAATGGACAAGCTGGGACGCACCATCGCTGACCAAGTGAGTATAGTCAGTGAGTCTGGCACATGAGGAAAGTGTGATGACCAGCAAACTTCCTTTGACTTTGCAACAAAAGTAGTTCCGGTTTGCGTAGACTGCGTCAGCCGGTTTCTTTCCTACCTTGTCCATCCACCTACAGAGCCTCACAGAGACGCAACACCGTTGTGTGTGTTCTTGCAGCAATTCAGCTCTCCATTAAAAGTGAGTTTGCAGTAAACTTTTCTCATTACAGGCAAATGATACGATCCCTGTCCACGGTGATCTACAGAGAAACCCTGGAGTGTTTCATTACGTCTTACTTAAGCATCCCAACGCCTTTATATCATTCCATTACATTACGTTGCATTATAATCTCTTAGAAGAGGCTTTTTAAAAACTAGGATGGAGCATCAGATGGAGTGTGTAGTGCCTAGGCTCTCGGTGAATATTGTAATCTCCGTCTCAGGAGAACGTGCAAGGTGCGTTCCACCATCTCTCTCTCTCTGCGTCTTTTTGTTTTTGAATTAAAACCTCATCACGGAACATAGCATACAGCTCTAATTGATGCACTTCATCCCACACACACGCAGATTTATTGACTTAACAACCCAGCCTGCTTTCACACACACGCATGAATCTGTATACGCCTACACGTACATTCCTGTCCATTCATAGAACCACCTACACACCAGTATGCACACACACACACACCACCGGGTCACACACTAACACACCTGTATTTAAGGCCGTGACGACCACAGCCAGCGTACAGGGACGGTGAGTTGATGCTCAGGTTCTCTGATGAAATGCTCCTCCAGTTCTCACACTTCTGCTTGGTCACAGTGCAGATGAACAATCAGCAGAGATGCTGGAGACTCGGGTGACTCAGTTCTGCCAACAGAATTTTAATGAAGCTCTTTTCCTGACCAGAGAAGGCATGTATATCGAGAAAATGGATTGGAAACATTTATGAATGTCATGTTTTAAAAGTAGACTCATAAATGAGATGAGAGATGGAGGAAAGGAGATGGAGATGAAGGAAAACAGCTGGAGGTGGGGTTTGGATGGTGGAAGAGACCGAAATGGAACAATGGATAGGATGGTAGGGAAAGAGGATGAAGACGGATGTATAGAGAGATGATATAGAAAGATGATTATATATACAGTGGAACCTCGGCATAAGAATGCCCTCCCTTATGAATTTTCTCCTTAAGAATTGAAATTTGCATCTGCGTAAGAACCGGCCAAGTCGCGCATATGTCCGGGAGCCTTTCAGAACTTGTTAGCGTCAGTGGAAAGCCAAGCGAAGCAAGTTTACGGATTTTATGAATTTGTTTCCAGTCAGTGAAGGCTGTTGTGAAAGAATCAACCCATGATACCAACGTTACCTTCAGCATGTGTTCAAAAGCTAGGTGATTTTTGGGGTATTTTTTTTTGGACAGATTGGGGGCATGGGCGGTCTGTTCTATTTTTAGCCCCGAGCTTGGTGGCACGAGTTCCTGTGAGGAGCCTTGACCTGGAATGCTTGGCTTGGGTCAGTTCTTTGTAAGCAGCCATACAGTTTCCATACGCTTCGTATTGGTCACATTTTTGGGAGCTGGAACGGATTATCTACATTTATTTTTTATGTGGAAATTCGTTTCAATACACATTTTCACCTTAAGAACTCGCCTCCAGAACCAATTAAATTCCTACGCCGAGGTTTCACTGTATAGAGTGAGAGATGGACAGATAGATGGATCTACATGGACAGATGGAAACATGAAACATGTTAGAAATGAAATGATTTCTTGTGTGTGTAAACTCCACAGTGTTATCTTCCTCACTATAGACTCGTGTTCTGTTCTGTACACATCATGAATACTAAACCCTACAGCTTTATCCCCTTTACTGTGAAGCCATATCTGCTAATTAGCCATGCCGAGAAACATCTGCAGCATGCTCTCTCTCTCTCTCTCTCTCTCTCTCTCTCTCTCTCTCTCTCATATACACACTCTTCCACATCATCTAGCATAATGAGCGAACCTCACTGGTGCACACACTGCTCCACGTCTAATATTTTATTTAGCTCACACTGATGGTGGAGCGACTCGGCCTCACGTGCAGCCTCGAGTCGAGGTGAATACTAACACACTAACGCAGATCAGTCACACACACACCTGTGTATGTGATGGAGGCATGCTCTTGCTCAGATACCGAACAGCTGTATGTGTGTGAGAGAGAGAGACTGACGGCTCGTGAAAGGCTAACCATCGGGCAGTGACAGACAGATAGAGAGAGACTGACGGACAGGGAGAGAGAGCGACAGATTGACAGAAATGGATGAGCGGAGAGAAAGACAGAAGGATGGAGAGTGACGGACAGACAGGCGAGTGGTTTCGGTTAAACAAGATGAAAGGGTGAACCTCAGGATTTAGGTCAGCGCTGTACGAAAGTTCCGCTCCGCAGTTTATTAACAATTTACGAGTTACACACTGCAGCTCCAATCAGTTCCCTCTGAACGTGCTGCCAAACAAATAACACTTCCTAATTGAGATTTATAATGGAAATGTAAGCTCTATTGCTTGTCCTATAAATAATCTCCTCCTGCTTCCTCTTTCTCACACACACACACACACACACACACACGGATACTGCTACACAGGCCACTGGCTCATAGTCACACAATCAGCGTCCAGTCAGTGCAGCATGATGAGGTTAAAGTATCTGAGCAGCTGCTCATCCCTTCTCAACTAACCAACCAATGAAATCGTTCAGCTCCAGCAGATTACACCCAATTTACCCAGGCTGGCAGCCATGTTGGATTTTTATTAAACATGAAGCCTAAGCACTTCCTGTTTGTTTTTTGGTGTTTCCACACACGCTGTAACTTTCACACCCGTCGAACACCATCACCGGCGTATGTTTCGCGTTTTTCTCGAGCGCACAAGAGGGGTGTTTACACTACACTTCAACTCCTCTCCTCTAAAACTAGCCAAGCTGCCAGAGGTTCTGTGCATTTCTCCTCTTTAATGAGAGAGGCTTTGAATTTACGGTCAGGACTGGGAAAATCTGCGGCGCGGGTGCCACAGGAGTGATGCATGCGGGGTTTATTAATAGGAAGCATAGCTGCAGTTTTCCTGCGCTCGCTCACACCTAAATCAGCATCCAGGCTAGCTCGTCATCCATCAGCTCACTCACCGGGGTGTGTGGGGACTCCAGGATTGATGCACTTTGGAGGCTGATGGATTCCGTGCCAGGAAAACTAGTGGAGGTGTGGGAATGGGGGGGGTGGATTCCTATTAGTCTGTCTGCTTAACTGTAGTCTCCGCTTTGTCTTCAACGTTCCTTCTGCTATCCAGCTCGATCCCACCGAAGCTCGGGTTGAGAACCTGCTCCTGATCGTCGTTCATGCTGGATGTAGAGAAAGAAGTAAGGAATAAAACTCTTGCTGTGTGCTTTTACAGGAAATTAGTTACATTTAACCTTGTAGAGGGTAAATGAAGTGTTACTCCCTGTTTTCACTTACCTTACAGCAGCTAGAAACTCTCTCTCGTGAAGGTGGTAAGATGTGCTCCAGGTCCTAACACTGGAGACGCCAAGAATTTAACATTGCTATGAGAGACGTGTGCGAGATGTGTAAAAACTGTAAGATCTTTATTCGCTCATGGAGTCGGAGTGAGACGTTTAACAGCTTCAGCGTCTGGTCTCTTCACAGTGACGGGCGTGGGGTAATTGTCCAGAGTAAATGCTCAGGGATTATCGCTCTGTTCCAAATGCCCCCCTGATTGATTTTCATGGTCCGTGATGGCTTTATGTTTAGCCGCTCCGAATCCAAGATCCATTTAAATGTAATATAAAAGGCATTAGCTACATAAAGTGATGCTCCCTTCGTTCCTCTTACATTACATTAAAAAGCTCTCGATTAAAATTCATCCTCAGCTACTTTTCATAAGCGAACCATTCTTTCCAGTTCTGGATCGATCGACATCCATCGTGGTGTTCATCAATACCAGAGTGTCTGTCCTTAACAGAGCTTTACCTAATGAAATTGTTTTATTTTAATATACCTTATTGAAAAGCTTTTACTCGTCCTGTCATGACGCCGAGTCTGGCTTCACGTGTCTTCACATGGAAGTAGAAACACACAAAATGTGAGTTGTTGTGTAAATGTAGTCATTACTCTGTAGCAAGGAGAGCGTGGGTGTGTGGCCTCGGTGTTACGATTTAGATATCAGTCCCTCACACACTCACACATACACAGAGCGCTAATGAGTGTGATTACTGTAACCTCACATGGTGTGTGTAGAAAGATGAGATGGAGTGTTCAAACACCCCACACACACACACACACACTGTCCTGCTCTTTTTTAACAGCAAGACACGGTCACGTTGCTGGCTCTGTGCAGATTCAGATCAGCACCACTGCAGAGTCATCAAAGGAGATTTTCTTTGCTGACTCTGCATCTCTTTCTTTTCTTTATGAAAATCAAAGTCTGCATCTGGCTCGTCTCCACACTCGGGCTCGGAGAGAGAGAGAGGTGGCGATTAAGAACGAAAGAAATCTCATGTTCTACATAATTAACGTCGTCGTCTCTCTCTCCCGATGCCGATCTTCTGACATTTAACTCCCGGTTATTGGCTGACGTTTCGTTTGGCTCGAGTCCTGACAAAATGTAGATTTTCCGCGGCGTCTGTGTTTGTTCTGTCGGAGTGAACGGATCGAGGTGTCGGAAAAGGCCTCCTCTGGAAGCGAGGAAAAAGTATTATTACACACTAATCTTACACAGCAATTACATTTTTATTTATTTATTTTTACAGAAATAATTCCTGTTAGCATTTAAGGTCACAGCAGCTGTAAATACTCATCTCTCTTTCTTTTTCTTTTCTTTTTTGCCTCGTCAGGATTTAATCTGTCATGTACACGCAGTTTATATACAGTGTACAACTCGCAGTGGAATGAAAACCCGGCATAAAAAATCATTAAAAATATGAAAATGGGTAAAAAAAAATTTAAAAATCCGACTCGTCTGTCCTGACGCTGGAGACTCCGCCCATAGCTAAATTAATTATAAATTAATTCCATGCTAAATAAACATCTTCATACAGCTTTCAGCCTATGCCAATGAGCTGTTGCCATAGAAACACTTAAACACTTTCTGACCAATCAGAAACAGCTGCTGTGGGGCAAAATATTCCAAAGATGTCAATTTTTATTTTATTTTTTTTTATTTATTTATTTACTGTATTTGTTTGGGCATAAAACGGATCAAAACCTCAAGCAAAAATGATGGACATTTCTAAAATATTTGAAAATTATTGATATTTTTTTTTAAATCATTATAATTTGCACCTGATTGGAAACTAAAGCAAGATGACCGATTTATTTTAACTTGGCTACTAATGCTTAAATTTTTTACAAATTTAATTTTTTATTAGTTTTTGTTAAGGCTTGAAGCTGATCGGAAACAAAGTGCAAGATGCGAGACATTTTTTAAAATATTTTTAACTTTTTAATTTTATTTATTTACGTTTGTTATTTATTTATTCATTCATTCTGATCAGAAGCTAGGTTATGGTGCCTAAGACTTTTTTTATATATATATATATATATATATATGAGAGAGAGAGAGAGAGATTATAAACCATTTTCTTGCTTATTCATTAGATGTTAAAAGTAGATTGGAAATATGATTTATTGATTTATATTTATTTATTTATTTTTTCCTCCCGAGTTTAAGTGGTTTATGATGCATTTGGTCTCCCTGTATCCGGCGCAGTGTGGCGTTTCATGTTTACGGTCATCATTGACTTTCATACACAAGTCTTATGAAGTCAAAGTGATGCAGCTGATGTTTCATCTCTCTGATCCAGACTGGATTTCAGGATGATCCTGGAGATCAGTCCAGCTCCATAAAACACTTGCAGTGACGCAGCTGTGTGTTCATGAGCAGCGCTGTTCTCGTGTGTGTAAAACGTCTCGTCGTGTTGTGTGTCCTGTACAGACGTGTGTGTGTGTGTGTGTGAGGTCGTACGAGGCAGTGCCGTGTTTCTTGTTCAAAGTGGATGCGCACAAGCGCCGCTTTCTTTCAGCACGAGCCCCGTCCCTCATTAGCATGCTGAGCAGTGTACATTTTAGCACACCGCTGCTCCTCTGCTATCTCCTCTATCTTTATTCCCTCTTCTTCTTTTTTCCTCCCTCCTCCTCCTCCTCCTCCTCCTCTCTCTCTCTCTCTCTCTCTCTCTCCTCTTCCCTCCTCTCCGCTAATCTCTCTGGATCTTTCTCTGACTCCATCGTGAGCTTTCTGTGATTCATGGCCAAGAGTTCGGCAGTGTGATTGATATAATTTAGCCTTTTCTGTTAATGCTGTTTGAGCTAATGGAGGGAAAAGTGACGCTGGTGAGAGAAGATGAAGCGCGCAGCCTGATCAAACACGACATAATAGCGCTCCCGAGGCCCGGCTTCCTCCTGAAGAGGAAAACGGTCGTCCTCGCGGGGACCGTTTAACACACGAGCGTGCATTTTTACGAGTGCCCTTGCCGTCAGGCCCACAGCACCGTGCTACGCCGATGAGTCTCTTCAGGTTCTGGGATCACGAGAACACGCTGAAGCTCATAACTCAAACTGAACATCAGAGATGTATTCACACGCTGGACGACTCACGTGACGGTCAGCCCCACGTCTGAGCAGCGTTAACACGTACACGTGATGAAACTTACATTACACACAACTTAAGTGCTTCAGGGGGGCGTGTCACTGTCTAATCACATGACTGTCACTGAAGACTAAACTCAGATCTCCCCTTCATCCAGGAATTAACAAATTATAACAAATTATTATAACAAATTAATAAAATTAACCAGCACATGTCGATGGTGCAGACCACCAGATGGTCATGTGACTGGATTTGTTTTTGTTTGTTTATTTAATTATTTATTGTTTTTTTCATTAGACTGGAGGACTGTAGCTACTGTAGCTCACTTCTACCAGCTGTAACTTTATATATATATATATATATATATATATATATATATATATATATATATATATATATATATATATATATATATATATATATATATATATATATATATATATATATATAATCTTTAACTGGTTGTGTGTGTTCGTGTGTGTTCACAGATTGCAATGTTTTTAATGGTGTTGGTGTAGTAAAGCCTTAAGCGTCTTGGCAAGTTTTTATAATTAACAGCAACGACTTCCAAGAAATAAAATGGTCCCGTGCTGGTGTTCACATCAAGTAACAGTGCTCTCTCGCTCGCTCGCTCGCTCTGTCTCTTTCTCTGTCTCTCTCGCTCTCTTGTGCTTTCTCACCCTCTCTTGCCCCCCCCCCTCTCTCCCTCTCTTGCTTTCTCGAGCTCTCTCTCTCTCTCTCGTTCTTTCTGTGTCTCTCTTGCTCCCCCCTCCCTCTCTCTCTCTCTCTGTGTGATGTTGTGTGTCAGGATCAGTTGTTCATGTAGACTCTGTACATTTCTTTGCACTCAGAGGAGTGTGTCTTTACTCACTGTTTATTGTTGAGAAGGCTGTGTTTCTTCTCCTCACTCACATTATCTCAGCATGAATCAGTACAGAGTAAAGACAGCTGAATGGCTGCTTTGATTAAATTATGAGTAAGAGCTGAGTCCTGTGTGTTCCCAGCGTTAGAGCTGTAAATGTTCTGTGTTTCCTTTCCTCTCAGGCCCTGTATCATCACACCCTGACACTTACACAGTTTTATACAGTGTTTAGGGAAGGAGTCTCCAGTCTCACACTCCTCCACTTTACTATTTTCCCAGGGATACCTTGGGAAACCTTCGACCTTGACTCGTTTCCTGTTCCGTCGGCCGCTGGTTGTCATGACTACAGCTGCGTGTTTCTCGTGATGGTTTTATCATCGTCACTCGGCTGTAATTATAACTCTACAGGTTTTAGTCATGTTTTCACACGTCAGGGTGTTTGTGTCGGAACACTGGGAGATGTAAACTTGTGTGTAGGGTGGTGTGTGTATTGTGATGGTGAAATCTGATGGGGTGTAGAGGTATAGAGCAGAGCGGTCGGGGTTAGATCGGACTCTGTCCCGATGCAGACGGAGGCTCCGGCGCACTCAGACTGATGACACGCTGTCAGCAGGAAATTGGCACCTTTACATCGCGCTGGGCTTTGTGTTGTCCTTCACCGTCATGAAAATGGCTTTTCTAACACTTTATCTGCCAACATGAAAGCTGTTTGTTCACAGTCCCCAGATCTGATCCAATAAAACATTAGATTTCAGCCATTAGATGTTTCTCACTGTGAAGAGTGTCCAGCGATTCGTCCAGTACGCTGTGGTTAACTACTTCTTTTAGTTATTCTTCATTTTAGAGATCTTCTTTATTTTATCTGATTATCCCAGTCTCATCCCCCCATCTCATTCCCTGTCTCACTCCATTTCACACCCTGTCTCACCCCCATCTCATTCCCCACCATCTCATCCCCTGTCT
>NC_080723.1:21852510-21962510 GCF_019097595.1 Hemibagrus wyckioides
CACTTCATCTGACACGTCCCAAATCTCAGGAAAGGATCAGGTCTGGTGTATAGCGCAGAGCAGCAGCACACGTACGCGATCCTCACAGAAATTGCTTTTTTACTGCGTGAAAACGACCTCGGATGGCAGGAAACTCGCGGCATAAATCCGACAGAGAGCGTTTTAAACTTCTAGCCAGACGTTCCTGTGTCCGGAAGCTTAATTTAACAGCTACAGCTTCCAAACATAAAAGGATGTTTCCTGCTCCATATTTCTTTAACAGCTATTACAGGATCAGTATCTCTCACACACACACACACACACACTCCACGTACACTTTTTACTTTTATTGCACACTTTTTTTTCCTCTCGCTCTTTATCTCGGAGAAAGGAAAGACAAAAGCAAGCCGAGTTTTCTTAAAAAGCCTGAAGCTTAAAATTCACACACTACTGTACACAGGGTAGAGAAAGAGAGGAGAAAAAATGAAGGGAGATGATATAAAATAGGTGAAGGTGGATCACTGATGGACGAGGATGACTCCGTGAATAAATAGTTTATTTCGTATATGAAATTGTTTTGGTGTGTAAAGTGTTTTCTGACTGGTCAGGAGTCAGAGGATTTGGACTTTGGACTTTCTCTACTCCAGCCAGTGACTGCATATGAATCGCGTGGTCTGTATCGCCATGGCGACCCGTTTGTGGCTGAAGACTGATGAGAAACCTTCAGAGACTGAAAAGAAAGCCTCGTCATCCTCGCCTAAGTGACTCCAGAGAGTGAGGTAATAAATCGTTTCTGTGTACGGACAAACCTCCAGCTGTGTAACCAGGAGCTTCGTTTGAGTTTTAACATGAAGTTTGTGGCGTTGAGGTGATGAAGATCTGCTCACTGATGAAGATGAGTACAAATTTGTTTAGCAATAGAAGTTCAAAGTTCAGGGTCTCTGACTGCTGCCATCTACAGCTGTCTCATCAATCTCCAGTCTGTCCAGATGGAGACCTCATCATCATCATCATCATCATCATAGTCATCATCACCACCATTGTCATAATCAGTCATCATCATGATCATCATCATAATCGTCATTTCCAACACCATCATCATCATAATCACCATCATCATCATCATAATCACCATCATCATCATCATAATCGTCATTTCCAACACCATCATCATCATAATCACCATCATCATCATAATCACCATCATCATCATCATCATCATCATCATAATCACCATCATCATCATAATCACCATCATCATCATCATCATAATCATTACCAACACCATCATCATCATCATCATAATCACCATCATCATCATCATAATCACCATCATCATTACCAACACCATCATCATCATCATAATCATCATCATCATCATAATCACCATCATCATCATCATCATAATCATTACCAACACCATCATCATCATCATCATCGCCATCATCATTACCAACACCATCATCATCATCATAATCACCATCATCATTACCAACACCATCATCATCATCATCATAATCACCATCATCATTACCAACACCATCATCATCATCATAATCACCATCATCATTACCAACACCATCATCATCATAATAATCACCATCATCATCATCATAATAATCACCATCATCATCATAATAATCACCATCATCATCATCATCATAATAATCACCATCATCATCATAATAATCACCATCATCATCATCATAATAATCACCATCATCATCATAATAATCACCATCATCATCATCATCATAATCACCATCATCATTACCAACACCATCATCATCATAATAATCACCATCATCATCATCATAATAATCACCATCATCATCATAATAATCACCATCATCATCATAATAATCACCATCATCATCATCATAATCACCATCATCATTACCAACACCATCATCATCATCATAATCACCATCATCATCATCATAATCACCATCATCATTACCAACACCATCATCATCATCATCATAATAATCACCATCATCATCATAATAATCACCATCGTCATCATAATCACCATCATCATCATAATAATCACCATCATCATCATAATAATCACCATCGTCATTACCAACACCATCATCACCATCATCATTACCAACACCATCATCATCACCATTACCAACACCATCATCATCACCATTACCAACACCATCATTACCATCATCATCATAATCACCATCATCATTACCAACACCATCATCACCATCATCATTACCAACACCATCATCATTATAATCACCATCATCATTACCAACACCATCATCATCATCATCATTACCAACACCATCATCATCATAATCACCATCATCATTACCAACACCATCATCACCATCATCATTACCAACACCATCATCACCATCATCATTACCAACACCATCATCACCATCATCATTACCAACACCATCATCATTATAATCACCATCATCATTACCAACACCATCATCATCATCATCATTACCAACACCATCATCATCATAATCACCATCATCATTACCAACACCATCATCACCATCATCATTACCAACACCATCATTACCATCATCATTACCAACACCATCATCACCATCATCATTACCAACACCATCATCATTACCATCATCATAATCACCATCATCATTACCAACACCATCATCACCATCATCATTACCAACACCATCATCACCATCATTACCATCACCATCATCACCATCATCATTACCAACACCATCATCACCATCATTACCAACACCATCATCACCATCATCATTACCAACACCATCATCACCATCATTACCAACACCATCATCACCATCATCATTACCAACACCATCATCATTACCATCATCATAATCACCATCATCATTACCAACACCATCATCACCATCATCATTACCAACACCATCATCACCATCATCATTACCAACACCATCATCATTACCATCATCATAATCACCATCATCATTACCATCACCATCATCACCATCATCATAATCACCATCATCATCATAATCGCCATTTCCAACACCATCATCATCATAATCACCATCATCATCATCATAATCACCATCATCATCATCATAATAATCACCATCATCATCATCATAATCACCATCATCATTACCAACACCATCATCATCATCATAATCACCATCATCATCATCATAATCACCATCATCATCATCATAATCACCATCATCATCATCATAATCACCATCATCATCATAATCGTCATTTCCAACACCATCATCATAATAATCACCATCATCATAATCACCATCATCATCATCATAATCACCATCATCATCATAATCACCATCGTCATCACCATCGTCATCATAATAATCACCATCATCATCATCATAATCACCATCATCATCATCATAATCACCATCATCATTACCAACACCATCATCATCATCATAATCACCATCATCATCATCATAATCACCATCATCATTACCAACACCATCATCATCATCATAATCACCATCATCATCATCATAATCACCATCATCATCATCATAATAATCACCATCATCATCATCATAATCACCATCATCATTACCAACACCATCATCATCATCATAATCACCATCATCATCATCATAATCACCATCATCATCATCATAATCACCATCATCATCATAATCACCATCGTCATCACCATCGTCATCATAATAATCACCATCGTCATTACCAACACCATCATCACCATCATCATTACCAACACCATCATCACCATCATCATTACCAACACCATCATCATTACCATCATCATAATCACCATCATCATTACCAACACCATCATCATCATCACCATTACCAACACCTGTGTCTCTGCTACTCTACTGTATCTCTGCTACTGTACTGTATCTGCTACTCTACTGTATCTCTACTGTATCTCTACTACTGTACTGTATCTCTACTACTCTACTGTATCTCTACTACTGTACTGTATTTCTACTACTCTACTGTATCTCTACTACTGTACTGTATTTCTACTACTCTACTGTATCTCTGCTACTGTACTGTATCTCTACTACTCTACTGTATCTCTGCTACTGTACTGTATCTCTACTACTCTACTGTATCTCTGCTACTGTACTGTGTCTCTGCTACTCTACTGTATCTCTACTGTATCTGCTACTGTACTGTATCTCTGCTACTGTACTATATCTCTGCTACTCTACTGTATCTCTGCTACTGTACTGTATCTCTACTGTATCTGCTACTGTACTGTATCTCTGCTACTCTACTGTATCTCTGCTACTCTACTGTATCTCTGCTACTGTACTGTATCTCTACTGTATCTGCTACTGTACTGTATCTCTGCTACTCTACTGTATCTCTACTGTATCTGCTACTGTACTGTATCTCTGCTACTGTACTGTATCTCTACTACTCTACTGTATCTCTGCTACTGTACTGTATCTCTGCTACTGTACTGTATCTCTGCTACTCTACTGTATCTCTGCTACTGTACTGTATCTCTACTGTATCTGCTACTGTACTGTATCTCTGCTACTCTACTGTATCTCTACTGTATCTGCTACTGTACTGTATCTCTGCTACTGTACTGTATCTCTGCTACTGTACTGTATCTCTACTACTCTACTGTATCTCTGCTACTGTACTGTGTCTCTGCTACTCTACTGTATCTCTGCTACTGTACTGTGTCTCTGCTACTCTACTGTATCTCTACTGTATCTGCTACTGTACTGTATCTCTGCTACTGTACTATATCTCTGCTACTCTACTGTATCTCTGCTACTGTACTGTATCTCTACTGTATCTGCTACTGTACTGTATCTCTGCTACTGTACTATATCTCTGCTACTCTACTGTATCTCTGCTACTGTACTGTATCTCTACTGTATCTGCTACTGTACTGTATCTCTGCTACTCTACTGTATCTCTACTGTATCTGCTACTGTACTGTATCTCTGCTACTGTACTGTATCTCTGCTACTGTACTGTATCTCTACTACTCTACTGTATCTCTGCTACTGTACTGTGTCTCTGCTACTCTACTGTATCTCTACTGTATCTCTGCTACTGTACTGTATCTCTGCTACTGTACTATATCTCTGCTACTCTACTGTATCTCTGCTACTGTACTGTATCTCTACTGTATCTGCTACTGTACTGTATCTCTGCTACTGTACTGTATCTCTGCTACTCTACTGTATCTCTGCTACTGTACTGTATCTCTACTACTCTACTGTATCTCTGCTACTGTACTGTATCTCTGCTACTGTACTGTATCTCTACTACTCTACTGTATCTCTGCTACTGTACTGTATCTCTACTACTCTACTGTATCTCTGCTACTGTACTGTGTCTCTGCTACTCTACTGTATCTCTGCTACTGTACTGTATCTCTACTACTCTACTGTATCTCTGCTACTGTACTGTATCTCTGCTACTGTACTGTATCTCTACTACTCTACTGTATCTCTGCTACTGTACTGTATCTCTGCTACTGTACTATATCTCTGCTACTCTACTGTATCTCTGCTACTGTACTGTATCTCTACTGTATCTGCTACTGTACTGTATCTCTGCTACTGTACTGTATCTCTGCTACTCTACTGTATCTCTGCTACTGTACTGTATCTCTACTACTCTACTGTATCTCTGCTACTGTACTGTATCTCTGCTACTGTACTGTATCTCTACTACTCTACTGTATCTCTGCTACTGTACTGTATCTCTACTACTCTACTGTATCTCTGCTACTGTATTCATTCATTATTTCCAAAAAGGAGACACCTCATGACATTCCATTTATAATAATCAATACAACAACAACAACAACAACAATAATAATAATAATAATAATAAAATTATTAATTATTTATTTATTTTTCTTTATGGTTGTTCTGTTTAGTCCCCCCCCCGTCTCTCTCTTTGTCTCTCTTTCTCCCTCCCTCCCTGTCTCTCTCTCTCTCTCTCTCTCTCTCTCTCTCTCTCTCTCTCTCTATCTCTCTCTCTCTCTTTCTCTCTGTCTCTCTCTGTCTCTGTTTCTCTGTATTTCTCTCTCTGTCTCTATCTGTCTCTCTCTTTCTCTCTGTCTCTCTCTGTGTCTGTCTCTCTTTCTCTCTCTCTCTCTCTCTCTCTCTCTCTCTCTCTCTCTCATTATTTCTTGTATTTATTCATTATTTCCAAAAAAGGAGATGACTTTTCTCTCCGTCTCCTCTGATCCATCAGATATAATCCTACTCGATCTTTCAGTTCTTTGATTCTGAACAGGTGTACGGTTACTTCTGGTCTCTCCCACAACCTGTCTGTCTGATATTCTGTGGCTCTCTGGACTTGTCCTTGGTTTTTACAGCTCTCAGTCATTAAGCTAGATATAGCTGAGTGTGGTGAGATCCTGCTGAGGCGTTACTGTGTGTGTCGTCAGTAATAAACCTGCATCATCCTCATCTTCAGACCTCAGCTGCTTTATTCTTCTACACATCAAGGGTCAAAACAAATGATTGTCTTTAGCCAGATGTTGGAAAGAAATGGGTTACTCCTGGTTCCTGCTTGCTTCAGGTCCAAAATACTGGGAATTAGCCGAACTGGAAGGTTTGAAATGGTGTGAAAAGAGAAATCCTCGTCACTCAGATGCTGGAAATGATAAACCCCTTGTTTCCTAATAAAATAAAATAAAATCCTAAAGCAAAATAACAAATTTATTGTTTTATTGTAAGGAAGTGCAGCCTGCTGGACTGCTTATATATCCTGAGTGACAGATGTCTCGTCCAATCAGCAATAAGAATTCTATTTGCAAACTGTACCTGCCTTTTCTGGTTTGTCTGTGTTTTTGATTTTGTTATTTTTTTTCTGATTTTTTTATTTTGTTTTCTGATTTATTTTGTTTTCTGATTTTTTTATTTTGTTTTCTGATTTATTTTGTTTCCTGATTTATTTTGTTTTCTGATTTTTTATTTTGTTTTCTGATTTTTTATTTTATTTTCTGATTTATTTTGTTTTCTGATTTTTTTATTTTGTTTTCTGATTTATTTTGTTTTCTGATTTTTTATTTTGTTTTCTGATTTTTTATTTTGTTTTCTGCTTTATTTTGTTTTCTGATTTATTTTGTTTTCTGATTTTTTACTTTCTGATTTATTTTGTTTTCTGATTTTTTACTTTCTGATTTATTTTGTTTTCTGATTTTTTACTTTCTGATTTATTTTGTTTTCTGATTTTTTATTTTGTTTTTTTGATTTATTTTGTTTTCTGATTTTTTTATTTTGTTTTCTGATTTTTTTATTTTGTTTTCT
Source organism: Hemibagrus wyckioides (assembly GCF_019097595.1). Classification (NCBI taxonomy): domain Eukaryota; kingdom Metazoa; phylum Chordata; class Actinopteri; order Siluriformes; family Bagridae; genus Hemibagrus; species Hemibagrus wyckioides. The sequence goes on from NC_080723.1 coordinate 21,859,758, forward strand.
GATTTTTTATTTTGTTTTCTGATTTTTTTATTTTGTTTTCTGATTTTTTTATTTTGTTTTCTGATTTTTTATTTTGTTTTCTGATTTTTTATTTTGTTTTCTGATTTATTTTGTTCTGCACTTCTTAGCCGTAGTTTCCTGATATGAGAGTAAGATGAGAGACTAACCCTGAGTTAACATTGCTGTAATCCAGCATCTGCATTGTTTTTTGTCAAATAATCAACCTGGATCCACTTTCTGTCTAATCCCCAGCACACATGATCCTAGTGTGACAGTGTGTTACTGTTTAAAAATAAACACATGGTCTCACGTGAAAATGGTGAGCGGGGATAAAACTGCTGGGTATCAGGAATTAAAAACACACTGCTTAGTGACATCACAGCTGTTAAGTATTTAAAGTGTTTTGCCTAGTGACATCACAACTATCAGGAATTCTTCCTAGTGACATCACAACTATCAGGAATTCTTCCTAGTGACATCACAACTATCAGGAATTAAAAATAATGCTGCTTAGTGGCATCAAAACTGTAAGCAATTCAAAATGATCTGCCTGGTGACATCACAACCATGTGGAGATCAAACTCTGTTGCCTAGTGACATCACAACTATCAGGAATATAATATATACGCTCCTGAGTGACATCACAGTTGTAAGGAATTCAAAATGTTCTGTCTGGTGATGTCACAACCATTAGGAGTTCGAAATCTGTTGCCTTGTGACATCACAGCTGTTAGGAATGAATAATATTTTCTGCCTAGTGACATCACAGCGATCCAGAATTCAAAGTGTGTTGCTTAGTAACACCAGGAATTAAATATACGCTGACTAGTGACATCACAGCTGTATGGATTTCAAAATGCTCCATCTAGTGATGTCATAACCATTAGTAGGTTAAAATGCCCCACCTAGTGACATCACAACTATGAGGAATTTTACAGAAGTTTCCTAATAATGTCACAACCATTAGAAATTCATAACTCATTTATGATGTCATAGCCATCTACCACATGCTGAACTGAAAGTGTTTCATTGCTACATAGTGCAATGTTACAAAAACCCCATTCAGTGTGGATGAATTTCTCAGAAAGACGTCTGTAATAAATCAATATCTAAATGTGGAGTGATGTCATAACCCTCAGGAGCTCAGACCGGTTGCTTCCTGCTGTTCAGCTGCATGAAACCTTTCATCTACTGAGAGAGTAATAGTAACTTTAATGCTCAGTGCGTCACATCAGACTCTTTAACTGAAAAGAGAAAATAAGTCAGGTCCAGTTCTTGGTGATCTGAACTGTTTAAACATTAATAGCGCGGGTCTGAGAGACAGGCAGAGGGAGATTTACGGTGGGGTGCAGGTGGCTCCTCTGCGCTCGCAATCTATTATAAATGATATTAAAAATCAGATCTCCGATCTGAGGATCAGCTCAGTTAATGTTTTATAGCTGAGTGGGGTGGAGGGCTGGGGGGCAGACGATCAAAGACTCTTCTCAACACTGAGAACTGCCTTTTATTATTATTATTATTATTATTATTATTATTATTATTATTATTATTATTATTATTATTATTATTATTATTATTATTATCTCTCTCTCTCTCTCTCTCTCTCTCTCTCTCTGTTTTTGTCCCCCCTCTCTCTGCCCCCATCTATCTATCTATCTATCTATCTATCTATCTATCTATCTATCTATCTATCTATCTATCTATCTATCTATCTATCTATCTATCTATCTATCTATCTATCTATCTACCTATCTATCAGATTTGGGTTCTTTATGGTTGTTCTGTGTATCCCTCTCTCTCTCTCTCTCTCTCTCTCTCTCTCTCTCTCTGTTTCTGTCTCTCTCCCCTCCTTCTCTCTATGCCTCTCCCCTCTCTCTCTCTCTCTCTCTCTCTCTCTCTCTCTCTCCCCCTCCCCCTCCCTTTCTCTCTGCCTCTCTCTCTGCCTCTCTCTCTGCCTCTCTCTCTCTCTCTCTCTCTCTCTCTCTTTCTGTCTCTCTCCCCTCCCTCTCTCTATGCCTCTCCCCTCCCCTCCCTCTCTCTATGCCTCTCTCTCTCTCTTGCTCTCCCTCTCTCATAGCAGTGTTGATTGGAGAGCTGGCTGTGACAGTGAGAATTAGAGGTGAAGATCCTCAGGGAGGTCTCAGTGCTCTTCTCTGCCCTCTGGCTGTCCTGTGATGAGACTAAACCAGCTCTCTTGTTCTCCACCTCTTCCTCAGCTGTGTATCTGTTTACCGGATAACGACCCCACATGCAGCAGATTAGCATCATATCGTATTTTGTTCTTGTTTTCAGTCGCCTTTTTTCTTTAGATTGTTTCAGACACCTTTGAATTTCCTCGACAATTTTTTTTTTGCATGAATCCAAAAATCTTTCTTACAGTATCTTCAAGGTCACAGCAGTTCCACTCTTAAAAAATAAATAAAAACTCCTGGCAGGTAGACAGTCAGGTAGATAAACTGCTGTGTAGTAACTGGCCGTTTGTCTTTTCCCAGGTGTTGTGGAAGAAGATGAGGAGTGTGGTGCTGTGCTACACTCAGATCTGAGATGAGTTGAACTGAATGAATAAACCATATTCCCCATGAGGGAATTAATCTCCAACTCCTCTAAGCTCGCAGCTGAACACTCGGCTTTACCTGGAGTGAAACTGCCTCGGTTTCCTGTCCAAAATATACATAAAGCTTCTCTCTCTCTAGAAAATAAAAAGATAAAAGTTACCCAAATGCCTGTTGGGTCAGTGGGAAGTGAGTCAAATTGAAGCAAATGGAATGAAAAACAAAGAAAATAAATATCCTTGAGAATTTATGTTCCACTGAATAAAACACCAAACTAATTAAAAACAACTAACAGCATCGCTAACTGAGATTTTCTCAACAAAAATTAAAGAACATAACTATTTCCTTTTCTGTCTTATTACATAAAAAGACAAGATATTAATAAATTACAAAATAACAACACAATATTTTGGAGTGATGAGTTTAAACAGTGAGTCAGTGGTACAATACACCATTTTTAATTGGAGCCAAGAGTTCAGAAGAAGTGCAGAACTTATATTTTTTGGACTGGTGATAAGTTAAGGGTTAGCTAAGTGTTCCTCGAAGAGTCATGGACTTGAGCATTTTTTTCTGCTGTCAGGATTGAGGTTGGAAGTTCAGTCCACCACTGAGGGACAGTCAGTTCTGGAAAGGACAGAGGGTTCTGGAAAGGGACCTCAATATCTTGCTGAGTAGGTAGAACCAGGAAGGAAAGAAGAAAGATGAACCTAAGTAGCCTTTATTTGCGGCATATATGTTACTGCACAGTGAAATTCTTTCTTCACATATCCCATGCTGATCCATTCTTGGGGGGTTGTGGTCAGCACATAGGGTCAGCTATGATGCAGTGCCCCTGGCACCAGGGGGGAAGGGGGTTGAGGACCTTGGTCAAGGGCCCAACAATGGCAGCTTGGCAGTGCTGGGGCTTGAACCATGAACTTCTGATCAACAACACTGAGCCACTTGAGCTACCACTGTCCACCAACCTCAAGGAGAGTGCTGAGGTAAGGAGGTGCTGATCCAAATAAGGTCTTGTATGTGAGCATCAATGGCTTGAGGCTACAGGAAGCCAGTGGAAGGAAAGGAAGATGGGTGTGACGTGGGTCCATTTGGATTGGTTATCTTCTGGGACAGTGGAGCTCCACCACTTGTTCTGCTACTGATTTACATAACCATCATTGGAATTTGACAGGCTTCCTGTCTTAATACTGGTTAGTTTGTTGAGGACCCGATCACCTTCTTGGTTTTAAAAAGGTTTTCTGCCGTCCTTTTTAACCTCAGGCCAGATCAGAGCTGTGCTCTCTCAAAAAAACGCTACACTCAGTTGATGCAGATCCTCATCCATCTACACCTCCCAAATTGCTGTAAACAAAAGATCAGTGGTTAACATATTGATCTTTAATCCTTTTACAGTATTCTATCTAGTCCACAGGGAGTCATTCATCTCACCGAACCCATAAAAAAGCTATGTTTAACTGTATTTTTTAACATAGGTCAATTTTTACAGCCTCTTAAAGTGTCACTCACATCTACAGCTAAAGAATATGTCGCATTTTAAGCTGCACATATGGCAGATTGCACTGACATTTCCTCGTTGTTGCTCCTTCCGAGTTTTTGCAACAGACTTCACTGGATTAAGACACGAGCCAATTTGCGTGATGTAATTACGCCTCGTTTTCTTTTTCTTTTTTCTTTTTTTAACCGTCTGTTTAATTGAGGCTGCAGAGTGATTTGTGAACATGCAGTTCCCTGGGCTTGTTCATCCAAAGCTGCAGCTGTGATGTGGATTTAGAGAGAGGACAAGGTCAATCAGCCACACTCCCATACGCTCTCGCTGCTGATTAGCTTGCCTGCTCGAGTCCACCTGAATTCACCTGCATGCTTCACACTCCTTATCTGCTCAGTCACTCCTTCAAAGCTTTTCAAGCCGAAGCTTCGGGATAAAATGTGCCTCTAACTATAGCTTGAGATGGCATGCGTTTCTCAAGTATTTGTTGTGCTTTAAATTTAGTTAAATTAAGTTTAGTTTTAAATTTCAGGTTTCGTGAGCTACATGGTGTCCATCTGTCAGCCCATCCACACTAAATGTACATTTCTTGACAAGCAGGTGTGCCTAGCTTACGTTAGCGATATTCATCATGTGGAGCTACCACAATGGATTTCTTTAGTTATTAATTATTATTATGTAATTCTAGTCTACTTCATAAGTTATAGCCTAATCTTATGATAGCTGTGAGTGTTTTACAGACAACAAATAAATGCTGCTAATTTATATGCCTTTTATGTCAGGCAGTGTTCCTTCTCAGACTATATATATATATATATAAAGGCAGGTATCCTTATCTTATTATGGGATATAAACTCACAACCTGTTCAGAAATACCTCCATTATCAAACTGTTGGAAACTCCTGGGCTCTTGAACAAGGCTCTTAACCCTCAGTTGCTCAGCTGTATATATGTTTAGCTCAGCCATGAAACTCATACTGACCGGTTCCCTAGATGTCGGTGCCTCATCTACATGACCCTTTATTATCCTGACTAAACTCCCAAGCTCGGTACCAGAGCATAGCAAGATTTTCCTGCTTATCCTCTTCCTTCTCCCCTGTAACACTTGTTTAGATCTGCTGTTTAAAAGGGGATGTTCCTTCGTATTTACCTTTGCACAAGTCTCCATACTTGCCCAACATCAACAGCAGCAATAGCTGTGTAGCAGATCTAATCCGCCAAGATCAAACCTACCTACAATCCATTCCTATCAATAAAAGCTTTGAGTTGTCATGACTGAAATGAGATAACTGTAAGTCGCGCTGGAGAAGGGAGGCTGCTAAATGCCATCAATTTAAATGTATGTCATTTTGTATGGGGTAGATTAGCATTTTACCCCGCTCTTGTTAGGCTCACATCTGGTCTATCTCTGCCGACTGGTCCGATAGCAAGAGCGTACACTCGGTTCAGGACAAAATAGCTATGTATAAAGTAGGCAGGCTGGGAGATTCAGTGTTAGATATTGATCCGTTACAATCTGTAGGATAGTGCCTTCAACGAAAGGAATTGCAGCATGGAACATCTTTGAGGTCACACTGGTCAGATAATATCCTGGTTATTCAATTCAATTTATTTGCATAGTGCTTTTAACAATGGGCATTGTCTCAAAGCAGCTTTACAGAAGTATAGAAACATTTTAAGTTTAAAGTGTAGTTATCCCTATTTATCCCTAATGAGAAGCCTGAGGTGACGGTGGTGAGAAAAAACTCCCTGAGATGATATGAGGAAGAAACCTTGAGAGGAACCAGGCTCATAAGGGAACCTCATCCTCATTTAGGTGACACTGGACAGTAAATATTGTAAATGTAAATAATGTCCTTTCTTCAACAGCAAAATCAGCAAGAACTGCAAGGCTATTAGCATCCTGCTTCAAAACAGCACTTATTTTGTAAACAATAGTCATGGCTAAGGTTACAGTCTACTGGTTAGAAGGTTTTGAGTTTAAATCCACCAAACTGACTCTTTATTGTCATTGAGCAAGGCCTTCAACCCTCAGCTGTTCAACTGTATACTGTCTCAGTTATCATTTTGGATAAAGGCATCACACAAAAAAATCTTTTAATGTTGCAATAGATTGGTGTTGCAATGGACTGGCCTCATGCCCAGTGTTCCTGCAATAGGATCTAGCTGGATCCACCCTGATAACCCTGACTAGAATAAATTGGATCCATTCAGACCCTATACTAGGAACACTGGGCATTAGGCCTGCCTATAGCCCCTGCAAGAGACACCAGTCTATTGCAACAGATTATTTCAGACTCAATTTCATTAGGATAAATCCAGACCGAGTATGGTAGTCCTCAGCTAGAATGTCCTCGGGTTATTTTGAGGTTGCGTTCAATGCAATTTAGGTCCAATTAAGTGTTAAAGCCAGACTCTATGCCATGTTTAATCTTATTAGATCATAGTTAAAGGGTGTATTCCCAACATGCACCTGATGCTCCTTGTATAGGCTCTGGCTCTGGATCCACCACCACCCTGACCAGGATAAAGAGCTTACATGATAATATAAATCTGCGAATATAGAAGTAGCCTGTAAGCATCTTCATGTATTTCAGGCACATGTGCACATCTGTCAGTTCCCTCAGGCTTAAAGTGTGACTCGAGACTTTCCTTAATGTATCGGGGATTAGGGTTGAAATGAAAACGTTAAGGTCACTGAGTCTTGGTCATTGCTTCGCATATCAATGACTGCCACCTAAACCAATTTCTTCGACTCTCAAACCCTTAAGGCAAGCTGAATAATTCAAGATCAAGTAGGGGAGGAGAAAATCAAAGTGTTTATCCTGCTTTTGCAATTAGATGCCTTGGGCGATGGACAAGATTATTTGAATGGCCAGATGTCGTTTCCTCGCTACGCCAAGAATATGTGTCTGAGAGAGCTTTGTGATTGTGTTCAATCTGAAATGAGACGAGAATACATCATGCAGAGATCACAGGAAAATGTCTCCTATTTTTTTAGGCAAACGGAAGCTCAATGAAAGATTGGTAATTAAATCAGTATTGTCATATCCCTCATATGCCGCTGTCGTATATTTAAAGCGATTGCAATATTCACTCGTTCTCATTAGTATGCTTTGTATTTCGGCAGGAGATTGGTGTAAGAGGAGAGCGAGAAATGATTTTGGCTCAGTGTTGAGTGTGAAGTACACACTGCGTAGTGTGAACACTGAGCTCTCTGTCATTTAGTGAACAGGACTCTGTGTCCGTCTTTTGCTTTGTTTCCATTTCATTTGATTCACTCAGAACAACACTTGGCCATGAGAATATCACACATCACCCCTCGTGCATTTCTTGTAGAAAATGTCTTTGCGCTTTCTAAGAAAATGATGCAGGGTGACTTCGACAGCCACTTCACTTCTGGTTACGATTCATACACATCTTGGGTCTGAGTGGTTTTTCTGGCATGGTAGCTAGACAACTCATTTTATTCATCTGTCTTCTGTAATTGCTTCGTCCTTAAGCATGGTGACTTGCCTTGCCTCAAGTATCCACCCTGTGTGCTCAGAGTTAGAATGTTCTCTAGGTCCTCCAGTCCAAAGACATGCCTTGTAGGTTCTAATTTGTCCATATGGTGTGTACTTGGCACCCTGTCCAGGGTGTTTCCTTCTTGTGCCCCTAGTCCCCTGAGACCCTGTGTAGCATAAGCAGTACAGAACAGTGCAGTTTAAGCTCTTTATCCTGGTCAGGGTTACGGTGGACCTGAAATCTATCCTGGGAACGCTGGGCGTGAAGCAGGAATAAACCCTGGGTGCACCATTACACACACACACATTTACACCTAGGGACAATTCAGCATATCCAATCCACATTCTTTTCAGTTCAAACCACACACATTAAATTGTGTGAAACAGCATCTCTCTTGGTGGTCACGCTGGCTCTCAACAAGACTTCTAAATCTTCTGTTACAAATCTTCCCCGACATTTTGCTTGTTAACAGTTGCCCAGAAAAAAGTTTGCTTCACAATGTTGGTCATGCATCCATTTCATGCATTTTCAGCATGTAAATCAGGCTTGTCCTGTTAACAAGTACCCATGTTGCCTGGTGATAGTACATACCACGGAGTAAGTAATTGGATGAAGCGTGATGTGCATTTTGACACCAGATCAAGTGGTGTACTTTAAAAAGGCATGCACATTCTTCAGCCATGCGACACAGTGGGTGACAATGAGTATACAGTAGAACCTCAGCATATGAATTTACTTGGTTCTGGAGGCGAGTTCCTAAGGTAAATTTGTATTGTGAGACAAATTTCTCCATAAGTAATAATGTAAATGCAGATAATCTGTTCCAGCCGCCCAAAAATGTGACCAATACGAAGTGTATGTAAACTGTATGGCTGCTTACAAAGAACTGACCCAAGCCAAGCATTCCATGTCAAGGCTCCTCACAGGAAGTCGTGCCACCAAGCTTGGGCTAAAAATAGAACAGACCGCCCACACCACCAATCTGTCCACAAAAAAACACCCGAAAAATCACCTAGCTTTTGAACGCATGCTGAAGGAAATGTTGGTATTGTGGGTTGATTCTTTCCAAACAGCTTTCACTGACTGATAAAAAATTCATAAACTCTCTTCAGATGGTTTCGCTTGGCTTTCCACTGATGCCTACAGGTTTTGAATGGCTCCTGGACGTACGCGCAACTTAGCCGGTGTTGTTCGGTTTGTTCATATGCACGAAAATGCTTCATATGGCGATGCAAATTTCTTTCAAAATTTTTATTTTTACACCAAAAATTCGTAAGGGAGGGCATCAGTATTTGTCGAGGTTCCACTGTATGTTCGACCTTGGTTTTATAGACTAGGAACCAGAAGATATGCCGGTCTGCTACCTTGTCTCTCCTCATATACACTCTAATAACAACAAAAAAAAGATACTTAACTACCCTAGGAACTGGGGAGATACCCTCGAGAGTACATCTTTTGTACCTTTAATATATCTTTTACATGAACCTTTAAAACAGTACTCTAAAAGCTAATTAAAGGTACATGAGTGGTTCATAAGCTCCAATTATGTTCCTTAAATCATTTTAAAGGATCACTACATTCACATTACCGTGTAATAGATACACACACTGAGGGTGTTTTCACACTTGGCCTGAATACTTGAGTTTGCAATCAGGACCAAGAGCCCTCAGGTCCTCAGTTTTCTGCAGGAGAGTACCAGGTGTCATTGAGCCTCATTTGCAGAGCCCAATAAAGGATGTTCCTTCCACATGTACTCACAGTCATGCATGCATGCATCTCATCATGGGCAGAGAGGACCGTTGCCAGGGGTTACCAACTGCAGCTCTGAATCTGCCCACCTCGCATCCTGACTGAAATTTCAGTAGAAGAATGTGTGGTTGTCACCAAGTAGGCGCTAAAAGAGTGGTTTCTGGCTCGAAATCGCACACGCGCTGCTTCAGCCAGTACTTAGTATCTCCCAAAAGGTTTCGTTGTATGTGTATCATTTGATATTAATTAAACATTTAAGGGTTTTTAAAATTCACAAAGGAATGGACTCCAAACTGAACACCTAAAATTCAGGTTGTTGAGCACTAAAGTACTAGAACAACAATTTAACCTTTTTAATTCAAAGGTAATGAAATGAAAGATTTTAGAAAAGACAACCCTAACCCTGCCACATGTTGCCTCTAAAAACATGAATTGTTAGCACCTCTGATGATCATCTAGTTAACCCTTAGGTCTTAGCAGGTCTATGGCTAACAGGTCTATGAGAAAAATCATTTCTGAATTTTCTATATATTTATCAGATAACACGCTTGCCTTCTGTTTTCTTTCTTTTTTTTTACAGCATGTTGTTCAGGGTGGCTGTAATACCACATATGGACACAAGTGGATCTTATCCTGCCTACATCAGAGAGGGTTCACTGGGGTGTTTATCTTGCATACTTGTAGCTTGGCAGAGCAGTCACTCTGCAGCACTTTCTTCTTATCCGGCTGCACTTATCTCAGACCCAGATGGTTCACCTCCTCTCTGTGTTGTAGTGCCCTTGTGTCTACCTGCTGTGTGGTCAAGCTTATGCTGGTTTCACACAGTTTGATTTCAGATCTCTTTTCCCTCAACCCTCCGCTCCAATTGGGTCAAAACTGGTTTCTTTTCAACCTGTTACTTGTTCTTTATCTGAGGAAGCTGTGGTGGCTCAAACAGTTAAGGCTCTGGGTTACTGAACAGAAGGTGCCACTGTTGGGGTCTTGAGAAAGGCCCTTAACCCTATCTGCTACAGAGGTGTTGTATCATGTTTGACCGTGCGTTTTGACCCCAACTTCCTAAGCTGTGACATGTGAAGAAAAGAATTTCACTGTGCTGTAATGTCTATGTGACAAATATAGACATATATTGAAATATAGATGGGGGTGGAGTGGTAGCTAAGTGATTAAGGTGTTGGACTACTGATCAGAGGGATGTGAGTTCAAATCCCAGCTCCACCAAGCTGCTACTGTTGGGTCCCTGAGCAGGGCCCTTAACCCTCCATTGCTCAGTTGTACAAAATGAGATAAACTGTAAGTCACTCTGGATAAGGGTGTCTGCCAAATGCCAGAAATGTGAATGTAATGCAAATAGACTTTGAGCAAAGGGCAATCTGTCCTCTTCCACGTAGATGATCTCAGGATTGGTCAGTGCTTCTAGACCAGAGGTGTGTAATCTTATCTGGAAAGGGCTGGTGTGGGTGCAGGTTTTCATTCCAACCGAGCAGAAGCCAAACCAGATTCTACTGAAAGCCAAGATCCACTGATTAAAAAGGTGGAATCAGGTGTGGCTTCTGCAAGATTGGTAAGAACACCTGCAACCACACCGGCCCTTTCTGGATAAGATTGGACACCTCTGTTCTAGACAGTCCAATAGACTTTTCCTCCTTTGGCTGCTGACTACAAATATCTGGGGAATTGTCTAGATTTTAAATTACGATCTCTTGATAATTATTACTTAGATTTCTGTCATTTGGCAGAGGCCCTTATCTAAAGCAACTTACATTTTAGATAAGTGAGCAATTCAGGGTTAAGGGCCCTGCTCAAGGACCAAGCAGTGGCAGCTTGATGTGCCACAACCTTTGAAACAGTAGACCAACACCTTAACCACTAAGCTACCACATCACCTACTTACCATACTTTACAAGATCCTAATAAAGTCCTGCCTGAATTCTATAACAGCACTTTTTTGATCATAGAGTACACAGTTATAGAAGGGAAATGATTTATAATCACACCCTCTGGTGTCATCCAGATGATGATGGGATCCCTTTTGAGTCTGGGTCCTCTCAGATATTCTCATAGGCAGATTTTCCTCACCACCATCACCTCTGGCTTGCTCAAAAATTTGAGATGTATAATTTATATCCTGAATCTTTAAAGTGACTGTCTTTATGTGACAGTTTCCATTGCACCATACAAATAATTGAATAACAGATTCTCCGTGTCAGATCATGTGATGAAGATCCTCTAATGATGAACATGATTTTGCTATGTTCTACTTAGATCATACATTCTTCAAACTAAGCTGAAGGATATTAGTTCTGTCTGTTAGCATGTTTCATTTCCCACTTTTCTAGCTTCCGCTATCATCCTATGGGAAGCGCCAAAAATACGACTGTCTTTGTTCACAATGGCATCAAATGGAGCACTAATGAGCATCAGGTTAACGTTCTAAGACCATCAGGTTTAACTCCTGACCATAGAATTCTTTTGTGAAGGCTGTACAGTGGCTTTATAATGCATAAAAGCCTTCTGCATAATGCAATCATGACTATTCAGAATGTAAGAGCGTCTCTACTTTTACAAGTGACGTGTCTTCAATCAGACCTCATTCCAGAGCTGAGTTGTGGATGTTATCGATGCAGTGGTGCTTTTTATCTGCCAGAAGAGAGGGATCTGTCATGTTGGTGTTGAAGCGTGTCACCAGGAGGTCACCCTGTTGACATTTCCTGTACGAGGCCTGCTGCTGCTTAACCCTGAGTAACCCCGAGTACCTTTTCCTGAGGTACTGTGTCCTCAAGACGTTCCTTTCTCCGCTAAAATCCGCAGTACTCCATCACCCACACACACACACACACACACACACAACCCTCCCCTCTTTCCTCCCAGATGCCAAATCAACAATTTAAATCCTGGCTTTGAAGATGTACACACGCTTCCATCAATAATACAACACTGATCCATCATTAATTAGTTTGCTAATTTTCCTAGCTCCGTCCTGATCCGTGTGCCGCGATATTAAACATGTAGCAGGGCCCAAGAGGAGCGACCTAATAATGAGTCAGTAAACATAAGGTGCGTTGCATATTAATATTCAGGGGGGAAAGACTTCAGCTTTCCTCGTTGCCTTTCCTTCTACGCCACAGGAGTCTCTCGAGTCTTCTCCACTTTTCGCCCATGAAGAGATTGTCTCTGGCTGTGTGGGTCTAAATTAACACTGATGCTCTCTGGCTGTTTTATTAAACCAAGTGGAGGTGTCCTGTTACACTTGCGTGTGTGTGTGTGTGTGTGTATGTGTGTGTGTGAGGAAGACTTTACACATCAAATGCATTTCAATTTATAATGAGCCGAGCGCCTGCCTAGTGGAAAGAAATGAATTAACACAATAAGGGGCGATCGTCCTTCAGAAGGTGGTGGGTGTTTGTGTGAGAAATTGTAGCTGAGACTTTGGAGTACTTGAATAAAGTAAAGAAGAAGACAACTTCTGTTTTATTTGAATTTCATGTATTACAAGTTTAAAATGTTCCCGGATGATTTGTCAGTATTTTTAATTGATTCACAAGCAACACGCCATACTTATCATTTACGTTTCTAGCATTTGGTAGATGCCCTTATCCTGAGCGACTTACGTTTTATACAATTTAGGGTTAAGGTCCTTGCTCAGGGAAAGAGCAGTGGTAGCTTAGTGGACCTGTGATTTGAACTCACAGCCTTTTGATCAGTCGTCCAACACCTTAACCATTAAGCTACCTCATCTTATCTATTTATAGTTCCACTGTGGAATATCCTTGAAACAGTTAACATTAAGGTTATAGCAGCTATACAGAGTCAGGGCTTCATCAGCATCTTCTTTTAATCTCTTGAGGTTAATAAGACTATATATAATATACACTGCATATCAGGCATAACATTGTGAGCAATGGCAGGTGAAGGGAATAAGACTGATGATCTCCTCATCATGGCACCTGTTAGTGGGTGGGATATATTAGGCATCAAGTGAACATTTTGTCCTCAAAGTTGATGTTAGAAGCAGGAAAAATGGACAAGTGTAAGGATTTGAGCGAGTTTGACCAAGGGCCAAATTGTGATGGCTAGAACACTGGATCAGAGCATCTCCAAAACTGCAGCTATTGTGGGGTGTTCCCGGTCTGCAGTGGTCAGTATCTATCAAAAGTGGTCCAAGGAAGGAACAGTGGTGAACCAGTGACAGGGTCATGGACAGTCAAGGCTCGTTGATGCACGTGGGGAGTGAAGGCTGGTCCGTGTGATCTGATCCAACAGACGAGCTACTGTTGCTCAAATTGCTGAAGAAGTTAATGCTGGTTCTGATAGAAAGGGGTCAGAATACACAGTGCATCACAGTTTGTTGAGTATGGGGCTGCATAACAACGAGTTTGAGGTGTTGACTTGGCCTCCAAATTCCCCAGATCTCAATCCTATCGAGCATCAACAAACAAGTCTGATCCATGGAGGCCACCTTACAGGATCTGCTGCTAACATCTTGGTGCCAGATACCACAGCACACCTTCAGGGATCTAGTGGAGTCCATGCCTTCTTGGGTCAGGGCTGTTTTGGCCACAAAAGGGGGACCAACACAATATTAGGCAGGTGGTCATAATGTTATGGTTGATCAGGGTATAGTCTTTATATAAATATATCATCATGTGAACACAAAGTTCACACAAAGAGGCAGGCGCAGAAAATCAGACGGCTTATGTCAAGGATTCATAAATGCTGCAGGAGAAAGTGACATTAAAATGATGTTAAATAATGTGGCCCCTTCTGTATGACATTGAGAGAGAGAGAGAGAGAGAGGGTAAGTGTGTGTGAGAGAGAGAGAGAGAGAGAGAGAGAGGGGGGGTAAGTGTGTGTGTGAGAGAGAGAGAGAGAGAGAGAGAGGGTAAGTGTGTGTGTGTGAGAGAGAGAGAGAGAGAGAGAGAGAGAGGGTAAGTGTGTGTGTGTGTGAGAGAGAGAGAGAGAGAGAGAGAGAGAGGGCAAGTGTGTGTGTGTGAGAGAGAGAGAGAGAGAGAGAGAGAGAGGGCAAGTGTGTGTGTGTGAGAGAGAGAGAGAGAGAGCAAGTGAGAGAGAGAGGGAGAGAGAGAGAGAGGGCAAGTGTGTGTGAGAGAGAGAGAGAGAGAGAGAGAGAGAGAGCGAGAGCAAGTGAGAGAGAGAGGGAGAGAGAGAGGGAGAGAGATTCCTGAGTAGCAGTATTGCATTATTCCCTGTGTAAAGAGAGGAAGAGAGAGAGAGATAGAGAGAGAGAGAGAGAGAGAGAGAGAGATAGAGGGAGGGGTATTCCAGAATAGCAGTATTGCATTATTCCCTCAGTGCAGAGAGAGAGAGAGAGAGAGAGAGAGAGGAGAGAAAACAGAGGAGAAGGAATATTTGGGGTGTATTGATTTCGTCCACTCTATAATCATTTTCTTCCTGCAGGCAATAAATCAGCGTGACGGCTCTGCTGTGTGTTTTGTGAAGGCTGCGATGCCTCATCACAACACTGCTGCACTCCTGATGGCTGCTGCTCTGCTTCTCTGTGTTTAATGTGAATGCAGTTCAGCCTAATTCACTCCGAGCCTGCTTCTGTTCAAACACTGAGACTAATTCAAATTATTCACACAAACCCATAAATAAGCTTTAAAATACACACTGGGCCTCATTTATCAAGCTGCATACAAACGCTTCCAGTTATTATTATACGACATTCACTCCTGAGTACACACATACACAAGAGTCAAATCAAATTCACACCCAACACACAACTGAGGGACCCAACACACAACTGAGGGACCCAACACACAACTGAGGGACCCAACACACAACTGAGAGACCCAACACACAACTGAGAGACCCAACACACAACTGAGGGACCAACACACAACCGAGGGACCCAACACACAACTGAGAGACCCAACACACAACTGAGAGACCCAACACACAACTGAGAGACCCAACACACAACTGAGAGACCCAACACACAACTGAGGGACCCAACACACAACTGAGGGACCCAACACACAACTGAGGGACCCAACACACAACTGAGGGACCCAACACACAACTGAGGGACCCAACACACAACAAAAAAATACAACAGAAAAACAAATACTTCCAACAAAATTTTATGATTTACTGATTTAGTGTAAAGTTTGGGGATAATTATGGTGTGGGGTTGTTTTTCAGGGGTTGGGCTCAGCCACTTAGTTCCAGTGAAAGGAACTCTTAATGCTTCAGCTTCATACCAAGACATTTTGGACAATTTCATGCTCCCAACTTTGTAGGAACAGTTTGGGGATGACCCCTTCCTGTTCCAACATGACTGCACACCAGTGACCAAAGCAAGGTCCATAAAGACATGGATGAGTGAGTTTGGTGTGGAGGAACTTGACTGGCCTGCACAGAGTCCTGACCTCAACCCCATAGAACACCTTTGGCATGAATTAGAGTGGAGACTGTGAGCCGGACCTTCTCGTCCAACATCAGTGCCTGACCTCACAAATGTGCAAATCTATCTATCTATCCATCCATCCATCCATCCATCCATCCATCCATCCATCCATCTATCGATTTTTTACGCTGTTGTGTTAGAAATTTACCTCTGAATTCCCCTCTACCGGAACAAAGATTGTGTTATATCCTGAAGGAAAAGAGGTTCTTCAGTACACCAGAAGCTCTTGCTCTTTCAGGACCATGAAACTGATCAGAACCAATAGAATCAGGGCCATTGTAGCATTGAAGCATGCCAATCAGTGCTACTAGAGCTAGCAGTGATTAATCGGTCAGCAAGCAATTTGACACCAGCCATATCCAGTCCACACATCAGCATACACGTTATGTACATACCGTCATGATGTCACCGATCTGATGAGTTTAATCCCAAACCAAACAGTGGTGATAGAAGAAAATGGAGCCTTCAGGCTCAGGCTCAGGCTCAGTGTTGACTATCAGAGCAGAGAGTGTTCGATTAGGACTGTAAGTAAACTCCGCAGGACGCTCGGATCCCTGGGGTCTGGGAATCCTTGCTGCAAGGGAAACTGAGATAACTCACACAGATCACTGTTTTTCAAAAAAATAAATAAAATAAACATAAACACACATTCACTTTATTTGTTCAAAAAGTTATAAATTGTGTGTGTGTGTGTGTGTGTGCACGTCAAACTCAAGGCTAGATAAAGTCCTGGTGTCTTAATAAGAACATACTTCTCACCATTTTAGCTAAAACTAGAATATAAAATATAAGAAATACACCAGAAGGCGGCGAAGGCTGGCCCGTGTGATCCGATCTAACAGACGAGCTACTGTTGCTCAAACTGCTGAAGAAGCTAATGCTGGGTCTGATAGAAAGGTGTCAGAATACACACTGCAGGATGGGTCAGGGCTGTTTTAGCAGCAAAAGGGGAGACCCACACAATAATAGACAGGTGGTCATAATGTTATGCCTGGTCAGTGTAGATTGCAATTTACAGAATGCAAAGTGAACTAACAAGAAGAATCAAATCAATATTTGGTCAGGGATTGTGTAGGATCAGAGTCAGGTGTATGATTAACCAGTTATACCAAGCAGGATCTCATATGTAGGGTGAAACACACAGCTTAAATCTGGGTGAGGAACAAACTAGGTGAGGTTAAGGAGGACAGTTTCATGTCACAGGTCATACACCAGGGCAAGACTGAGGCACTGCATCAGGAAGGTCAAAGATTTCAAAGAAGACTGTGAAAGTTATTTTTTTAAGAAGCATTATATCCTTTCTTCAGTATAAAGAAGCTCCTCCACTTTTAGCACCATAAACTGACCAGAAACAGTGAAATCAATGCAGCCAGATTTTCCACTAGTTACTGAATTTGGCCAAAATTAAGCTCCTGTGTCTTAAAAACAGGAAAAAAACAGGCAGTCCATTACTTTAAAATAAAATAAATACTGTGTAGAAGCTATCTTAATGAAGCACAAAGAAACAGGTGATGTTGAGGAGCACAGACACATGGGAAGGCCAAGGAAACTTAATGCAGCAGACACAATTCCCTTCCATATAGGAAACCAGTGCCTACTGGAAGAAACCAGTAAGACCAGGTTACACTGGGGACGTCTGGCCAGAAAGGGTCTTCATGAAAGAATTACAGCCAAAAAGCCAGATCTCTGACGTATCTGAGCTCAGGAGCCGCTGTAGAGCGTTCCTGAGCTCAGATCTCACAGCGCTGAAACCCAGTTAAAAGTTAAAACCTGCTGAGTTTGAGATCAGATCTAAATGAAATCCTGTAATGTATAAATCAGGGCAGAGAACAGAAAAAAAAATGCTGTACTTTGAAAAAATAAAATGAAATGTTGATGGAAAGACAAGAAGTATTTCAGGACCAAAATCGTTTTCTTAAAATATAAGAAAAGAAATATTCTCAGTATTTAGAAGTTATATAAAGTTTTATGAGGGGTTACCAGAGTGTTCATTTTTACTTTAGTTGAACAGATCTGATTCAAAAACCAAGGGACTTTTCCAAAGTTTCTAAAGAAACAAACTCATATAAAGTGATATCCACATGAAATACAGACAGATCTGAAGACGTCTCAAGATCTAGTCAACTAAGGCATTTAATAATCAGTTAATTAATTATCAATAATTGACTTTCTGGGCAATTATTATTATTATTATTATTATTAATTTTTTATTTTTATTTATTTTTTAATTATTTTCCTGATGTCCTCTTGCTTGTTTTTTTTAATTTATTTATTTATTTATTTATCTATCTATCTATCTATCTATCTATCTATCTATCTATCTATCTATCTATCTATCTATCTATCTATCTATCTATCTATCTATCTATTTATTTATTTATTTATTTATCTATCTATTTGCTTGTGTGCTTGCTTGCTTAGATTTTTGAGCAATTATTATTAGCTTTCAAAATTTGTGTCATTTTTTTTCTGAGCAACAATTTATTAATTAATTCATTAATTTGGTTATTTGTTGCTTATTTGCTTATTTGTTTATTTTTCATTTTTTATATTTATAAGCAATTATTATTATTATCTTTTAAAAAATTGTGTTAATTTGTTTTTTTACTTGAACACCTATTTATTTATTTATTTATTTATTTATTTATTTATTTTTTTATTCAGTTTTATTCCATGTTTTTCCCCTTAACATATTTTTTTTTGTTTATTATTATTATTATTATTATTATTATTATTATTATTGTTGTTGTTATTTGTACAGCTTTCCCTTGATTCTAGCTTATTTTCCGGTAACACGGCATCCCGTTGTGTTTCATTCCTTATTTACGCCTGGACGAAAAGTTGATGATGTGAAGAGAGAAATCAGATTTCAGTATGTGTTTAATAGGAGTCGCTGCCAGGCCAGTAATAAAGGAGGAAATTACTTTTCCTTGTAAACATGACATCAGGTTACAGTTTCCCCTAATGTCCAAATTGTGTTTTTAAACATTAAAGCGCCTCATGAGGTGAGAGAGTGGGTTCCAAATCAGGGAAGGAAAAAAAGAAAACAGAAGTAGTAGGAGCAGGAAGCTTGAAGGGATTGTGTTGGGGAATAATATCTGAATAATATTTCTTTGGGTTTTTGTTGGAAAGCTGCAGCTCAGATTGGACTTTAGAGAATAAACGCAATATTAAAATGATCTCATTATTGATTGCCAGTGTGGCAGGGTTTATGTGCACAGTTGCTCATTTTGTGTGTGTGTGTGTGTGTGAGCTTCCTGGTGGTGTGAATGTGTGCAGTCCATCGCTAACAAGCTATTGGTTATTCATTTCCTTCTGCCACTGGCTTCCTGCCCTGATCTAGTTCTGTGTATAGTGTGATTTATAAACTGAATTATTTACAGTGAGGAAACACGGCCATAACCGTCGACTCAGCGTATAAACAGACGAGGGTGTTCTTTCTGAATGTCGCATTCGTGTGATTTAACATTTAGCCTTCTTGCTGTACATGTTTTCTTTATGCAAAAAAAAAAAAAAAATTCTAAGTGTGTGCTTGTGTAAAGATCCTGATTCGAGACTAACACTGACTGAATGAACAGATTTGAATGATAAATGAGACAGTCTGAAGAATATATGAATACTTCTTTATCCAGTCGTTTACTTTAACAAAGATAATCAGATATTATGGGGTAAGAAAAAACCCCTCTTGAATACTTGTACTCTTACTTAAATACATTTCCAAGCCAAAAATGACTCCATAAAATGTTTTATTTATCGAGATACACGGTGTAGTTAGTCTGTGTCTAAATGAAACTGAGATAAAGATTCAAAATCTTTAAAAAAGTATATTAGAATAAAAAAAATGCATTTTATGCAAATAAAATACATTATTATCATTTATAATAATAATAATAATAATAATAATAATAATAATAATAATAATAAATCCATTAAAAACATTTTTAAAAAAATAGTACTGCAGTAAAATTCTCTGTAGTAAACAAAGACTCATATGAAATCCTCCTAAACTCCAGAAAAGGCATGATAAGAACTCTTTAATTAATTAATTAATTTGCTTTCCTGTTGCTTATCTGTTTATTTTTCATTTTTAGATTTATGAGCAATTATTATTATCTTTTAATTTTTTTTTGTTAATTGTTTTCCCTGAGCATCTATATAAAGGAAAATTTATTTATTTATTTATTTATTTATTCATTCATTTATTTATTTATTTATTTATTTATTTATTCATTTATTCATTTATTCATTCAATCATTTATTTATTTATTCATTTATTCATTTATTCATTGAGTTCTATTCAGGAAAATTATACCACATTTAACTCTTTCCCTAAGCCTGTTGCTTTGCTAATACCAGGTTAGCCTAGCACTGACTCTGGTAGCTAACATAAACTAACTAGCTAAGCAAATTCTAGCTAATGATCAATATTACAGCTTACAGAGATTAAATAATGTTTACAGATGAAATATAAAAGTGATATAAAGTTTTTTCTGTTTATGTGAATTTTCACTTTTTTTTTTTTTTTAACTGGACTGGTTTCTGCTACAGTTTGACACAGTGACTATATTTTAATTTCAGTATAATTTCTCAGTAATTTGTTTGCAATCACATATATAATTGAATAATTTTTCCCATTGTACTTTTATTACCTTTTCTACCTGAATTTATTTCATTCTACTGAACTTCTTCATGTGGTTCTGCATCCTGGTTGATGATCCCTGCTTTAAATTAAAAAAACAAACAAAAAAAATCAACCAAGAAGCAAGTGTTATATTTGTAGAAAACACCCTAAGATCACAATGTGGAGAACTTCTTGGGTTGCTAAGCAACCGTGGAGCTAATGCTGAGGCTTACATGTGCAAAATAAAGGAAGATTCAGATTCAGATTTCAATGTAAATATATTGTGTACGAACGATGTGATGTGAGTCACTGTCACTGTTAATACCTGGATGTTAATTATAGTTTCCTAAAACAGTGCATCAGGAAGTCTAATGTTGAGAAATGAGTTAGTGTCACAGATTCTCAGAGACTTTTATTGTGTACAGTGTAAAAATAACAACCAGTGAGTACATGGCAATACAGTAAAACCTACAGACTATGAGCAAGGCTCTGGAAGACATAGCCATAAAAAACAAGACAGGAGAACGTCACGAGTGTGACACGGGACAAGGAAACATGCAAGGGATGATGGGTAATGTAGTTAAGTACTGATTGAACCTTACCAGGATATTTTAAGACACAAACGTGCAGCTTGTCATGTCACCACGAACCATAAAACTTAAGATTTTTCCATATCAGAAAATTAAAGCTACAGTTTTTCATCTGATTGTTACACTGACACTGGAGACTCCTTCCATAAATGTGAGATCAGCATCACATTACAGAAAACTTCCTCGTACCCATATCTACAACTTCCTTCCTTCCTTCCTTCCTTCCTTGCTGACTTCCCAGATTTTCTGACTTCCTAGTAGGAACAATTTGAAAAAATGCAAACTTTATAAGTCAGAATGATTGGAATTATTAGTTGGAGAAACAATCACATGGATCTTTCCTAGTGGGGCTACTCCTTCCTTCCTTCCTTGCTGAGTGTATTGCTGACTTCCCAGGAGGAAAGATTTGAAAAAAAAAAGCAGACTTTTTAAGTCAGGATGTTTGGAATTATTAGTCGGAGAAGGAATCCCATGGATCTTTCCTAGTGGGGAGTCAAAATCTGCATAATATCACATCAACATATGGTGCTCATAACAAACAAAAAGAACAAGAAACAGCAGCATGTACATTTTTTTACTTGCTGATTCATTCTTTTTAATGGCGGATCAATGGTTTTGATCAAATCGCTCTTTATTCTTATTTTCGCCGCTGGTACCCATCAACAAATGAAGCACTGAAGCATCGACTCTGATTACAGAGAGAGAGAGGGAGAATGAAGAAATTGTATTTCCGATTTCAGAAAGCTGAGTTTATGTAAATGCGCGAGTTCTCTAATGTGGGAAGTTCCGAGGTGGAAATTTCAAAGTTCCCAGTTGTTGTGAGCGCAGAACTGTAAACGTAAATGAAGTGTTACTATGGAAACGATAACATAATGCAACAAATGTTATAAAACATGTTGCTGTTCTCCGGGTGCTCTCTGTTCGGGGTCGCCATAGATCCCACATATTTTTGATTTCAGCACAGGTTTTACTTCCTGATGCAATCCTATCATTTTATTCAGGCTTGGGACCAGCACTGAGAGTTAACCCTTCACTGGCTGGGTTTCTTCTTTGACTGGGAATCATTTACATTTGGCAGGCTCCCTTATCCAGAGTAACTTTTACAATTCATCTCATTTTATACCACTGAGCTATTGAGGGTTAAGGGCCTTGCTCAGGGGCCCAGCAGTGGGATTCAAACTCACAACCTTCTGATCAGTAATCCAACACCTAAACCACTAAGCTACCACCCCCCCCCATCACGAGACCCTGCCACTGGACCACCAGGGAAACTCAGATTAGAATCAAATTGTGGTGTAATAGTATTTTTCTTCTTTCTTTCTTTCTTTCTTTCTTTCTTTCTTTCTTTCTTTCTTTCTTTCTTTCTTTCTTTCTTTCTTTCTTTCTTTCTTTCTTTCTTTCTTTCTTTCTTTCTTTCTTTCTTATTTAAACTCAGCGTATCTTACCCTGTGATCTAGTGGACCAGTATCTATGTATTCATTGATAAAGCTCTTTTGTATGTCGCTCTGTATAAAAGCACCAACGTTCCAAATGGCCGTAAATGTAAACGTAAATAATTGGAAAACTCACAGATGGGAGATAATAGCCCTCAGCTGGCTGAGAAATTCAATCCAAACAACGTGCAGGGTAAAAGAAGTGTCTGTTTCGTGACTGACGTTCTTGGCAGAAGCGCTGGGTTGAGAGCGGTGGACATTTGTTTCATGATTGAAAAACAAATTGAGGTAACACTTTTGGCAACATACATGATAGCTTCATTTGGTTGTGCAGGAGGCAGCGAGGATCACTGGCACAGTGAAATGGGAGGATTGCAGCCTCTGCTTTAATATTAATACACAGCAGAGAGAGGGACTTTATCTAGTGCTATGATGTGAAAAAAAAGGATGGAGGATTTAATAATAGCTTATTAAAGATGAAGAGGTTTATTGCTTTGTGTGCGGTGTTTGGGCAGATCGACATGTGACTCTGGAATGAGTGACAGCTGCACTCTTTGGCTCGTCATGGGAAATGGGTCAGTGGACTGTATCTCTGAAGTAACTATTAAAGTTCATGTAGAGTTAACACCCATACAACCATCCAGGCAAACAGGGAACATGGAGTCTATCACAGGGAACTCGGGGCACAAGGCAGGGGATGTCCTGGATGGGGTGACAAGCCATCACAGGCTGCTGCAATCACACACACACACACAAACACTACAGAGATGCCAATCAGTCTACAAGATATGTCTTTGGACTGGGGAGGAAACCGGAGAACCCAGAGGAACTTCTGAAGCACCAACAGAACATGCAACCCCCACCAACACAGGTCAGAGATCAGAATCAAACCCACAATCACAGAAGTAAGACGCAACATTTAATATATACAATGGAACCATTGTATACGAATGCCCCCACTTACGAATTTTCACCTTAAAAATTTAGATTTTGCAAGAATTTTGCATCGCCATACAAAGCATTTTTAGCATATGAACAAACTGAACTGAACTGTTCTATTTTTAGCCCAAGCTTGGTGGCACGACTTCCTGTGATGACCCTTGACATGGAATGCTTGGCTTGGGTCAGTTCTTTGTAAGCAGCCGTACAGTTTACATACGCTTCGTATTGGGAATATTTTTGGCTGCATTTACATTATTTCTTATGGGAACATTCATTTCACAATACAAATTTTCACCTTAAGAACTCGCCTCCAGAACCAATTAAAATCCTAGGCCGAGTTTCCACTGTACCTGTAAACTACTGTATATTATATATATATTTTTAAATAAAGAGCAGATTTGGTTTTCAGCCAAAAGAAAAAAAAAACAAACAATTTTGACTAAACAAATAAAGCCACCCAATTAAATAGGCCTACAGCGAATTGTCAAATAATTTTTGGTGATTATAATTAGACTGTGAATTAAAACGCAGTTGGTTATGTGTTATGTTTTATTGTTCAGTCCATTTGCCACCCGGCTCCATCATGCTGTATTCCACAACTCTGAGTTTAAATTGTTATTAATTTTATTTTCTAGTTAATAACAGGCAGTACTGTGACAAGGGTTTCTGTGTGTGTGTGTGTGGTTTAGGCAAAAACAGAGCAGCGGAAAAAGTCTTATTACAGTATTTAAGAAAATTGCGTTTTTCCAACTTTGTAGCATCAGTTTAGTGATGAACCGGATATGATTACTATGGTCAGGATGACACACAAACATTTAGCCATATAGTGTATTGAAAATCCATGCTTTTTTAGATTGAATAAACATATTACACCTTTGGCATTTAGCAGACACCCTTATCAAGAGAATTACTTTTTGTATCCCATTTTAAACAACTGAGGGTTATGGGCATTGCTCAGGGATCCAGCACTGGCAGCTTAGTGGACCTGGGATTCAAACTCACAACCTTCTGATTAATAGTCCAACACTTTAACCACTAAGCTACCACATCCCACGTAGACAGTCAGGCCGGAGGCAGAAGATCTGGACTCTGTAGCAGCTTTTATTGCGTTTACATTTACAGAATTTGGCAGATGCCCTCATCCAGATGGACTTACTGTTAATTTCATAAATGTACAACTGAATAATTGAGGGTTAAGGGCCTTGCTTAAGAGCCCAGAAGTGGACGCTTGGTGGACCTGGGACACAAACTTACAATCAGTAGTCTAACACCTTAACCATTAAGCTACCACATCCCATGTTAAATGTTGAAATTATTCTTATTAAAAAAGTGTTAATTCATGTAATGGCTGCTTTATTGTGTTCTACTAATGAAAGCCGTACGTCGTTACTGAGCAGCGAGAGACTTCAGTAGGGTTACTGTATAGTGAGTACGTTGACTGAAGACTCAGTAAGTTCTGCAGCATGAACCCGGTTCATACGACTTGATAAGTGACATGAAGAGCTTTTATTTTTTAGAGATAAGGAGGAGAATAACACTTGCTGTTTCTCAGGCTTGCTGAACAGACAGTGATTGACTGTGAGAGGTTTATTCATGTTTCTTTGTTCCATCTCTCATGAGGATTGTAGCTCCGTGAGGATTTCATGGCCGCAGTGTGCACAAGATTTATTATTCACTTATAAGAAATGAAATCAATCACATCTCTTCGTATCTCATTGTCATATTTTGAAAGCAACAACAAAACAAATCTGCAACATGGACTTTTTGGACTACTTTTAGTTTTCTTTAATAGTTTTTTTTTTTTTTTTTTTTTAATTTCTTAATGCTCCTTGAAGTAACTTTTGTTTGTTGGTTTTATCTGTTAACTCTATTAACTGCCTAAAAATATGTATTTAATCATTGGTTTTTAAATATTTATGTATGTATGTATGTATTTATTTATTTATTTGTTTGTTTGTTTGTTTGTTTGTTCTGACTCATGTTACTTATTTGTTAATTTGTGTTACATGTTAACAATAACTCATTTATTTGTTTGTTTGTCTGTGTATCTGACTGTTAATTGTAATGCATCGCTTCCATTAACTCTCTAAAAATCATTAATTTAATAATTTATCTCAAATGATTAATATCTTAATCTCATAATTATCTAAAATATTTACTCAATTGTGGGTTTGACCTTTTAAACCATCAACCACTAAAATCAATTAATGACTTCATTTGTTTGTTTGTTTATTTATTTATTTATTTATTATTATTTTTTTAGTCACACTTCTTCTTTGCACTTTTCCCTTCTGGGGTCTCCACAGCGAATCATCTCTCTCCACCAATCCCTATCTTCTGCATCCTCAACACTTGCACCCACTAGCATCATATCCTCATTTATTCCATCCATATACCTCCTCTTTGGCCTTCCTCATTGCCTCCTGCCTGGCAGCTCCATGTCCAACATTCTCCTACCGATATACTCACTCTCCCTCCTCTGAACATGTCCAGACCATCTTAATCTGTCCTCCCTAACTCTGTCCCCCAAACGTCCAACATGAGCTGTCCCTCTGATATACTCGTTCATAATCCTGTCCAACTGTGTCCCTCCCAAAGGGAACCTCAACATCTTCAGCTCTGCTACCTCCAGCTCTGACTCCTGTCTCTTCCTCAGTGACACTGTCTCTAAACCATACAGCATGACTGGTCTCACCACTGTATTTCCTTCTTTTCATATCTTCCATTATTGCATGATAATTGAATAAATAAAGAAGGTCTTGTCCTGCTGTGTGAGTTTAAGGAAAGTGTGTGTATCATGGCATGGTGAGTATAATGTTAGAATAATGTTAGCTGTCATAAAGGCAGTCTTGTCTAGTGCAGGAAGCAGTGCAGTAAGAGTCAAGCTTTCAGGTCAGGGATAATGGGGAGCTTTAACGTCCAGATGAAGCTGGATAATGGCCACAAAATCCACACTTACAGGATAAACTTCACTACACGCAGCTCAGACACATAACCGAGCGTCTCCTAAATGCAGGGGCTTTCCAGATAATTATAGACTCTCACACTGAACAACAATTCAAACTCACAAACTTACAGGAAGCGATTTCTCCTGGTCAGAATCACGGCAGATCTGGAGTCTGGGCCGGAAACGCTGGGTATCTGAACCAGACATCACACGATGATTTATAGAAATATTACAAGGAGAAAAAACAACAACTTTATGGTAAATTGTTACAGAACGAACAAGTATTTACAGACAATCTCTCTCTCTCTCTCTCTCTCTCTCTCTCTATTAGCTGAGATTGGCCGTTTGTCGTTTTCCATGTGACTGATCTTTATAGTCAACAGAGCTGCTGAACTAATAGATTAAAGTCCTGAGATCTGAAGGAGCTTTATGGAGGTAATTAACGGGTCGTTTCTCCATGCTGAATGTGTTAGCGTGTGTGAATAATGGCTATAAAGTACAACATTTCTGTAGTGTTTGTCTGTAATGCAGTAACGTATTTGTAATTAATTATTCGCATTAATCTCTACATTGTTTACCGAGCGAGCGCGCTAGCAGGTAACGGGTTCGAGCGAATGTTGTGGAATCAAGGAGGTTTTTCAGAAGCTGTAATGGGTGAATAAAATTCCTGATGTTAAACGGATTCACACATTCACACAGAAATTGTTTTTAGTAAAGTTTTATTTCTCTAAAACAGGAGAAATGATTGTGAAGGACGCTTAGTTTATGAACTGCTGACTTTAATAGAAACACCTGTTCACCTGTTCGTTCCAGTTATGAATGCAATAATCCAACTGACCAGTGAAGTGCAGCAGCACCAAAACCATTACTTCATTTACTGTGTCAGTACCTGGTGCATTTGATTCAGTAAATACTACATATGATTCAGTACCTACTGCATTTGATTCAATAAATACTACATATGATTCAGTACCTACTGCATTTGATTCAGTAAATACTACATATGATTCAGTATCTACTGCATTTGATTCAGCAGCTACTGAATTCAATTCAGTAGATACTGCATTCAATTCAGTACCTACTGCATTTGATTCAGCAGCTACTGAATTCAATTCAGTAGATACTGCATTCAATTCAGTACCTACTGCATTTGATTCAGTAAATACTACATATGAGCCAGCACCAACTGAATTCAATTAAGTACATACTACATACGATTCAGTAGCTACTGCATTCAATTCAGTACCCACTGCATTTGATTAAGCAAATACTACATATGATTCAGTATCTACTGCATTTGATTCAGCACCTACTGAATTCGATTCAGTACATATTACATACGATTCAGTACATACTGCATTTGATTCAGTAAATACTACATATGATTCAGCATCTACTGCATTTGAGTCAGCACCTACTCAATTCAATTCAGTACAAATTACACACAATTCAGTATCTACTGCATTCGACTCATTAAATACTACATATGATTCAGCACCTGCTGCATTTGATTCAGCACCTACTGAATTCGATTCAGTACATATTACATATGATTCAGTAGCTACTGCATTCAATTCGGTGGCTACTACATTTGATTCAGTACCTACTGCATTTGGATTAGTACATTCTACATATGATTCAGTATCTACTGCATTCAATTTAGCACCTAATGCATTCAATTCAGTAAATACTACATATGATTCAGGACTTACTGCATTTGATTCAGGACCTACTGAATTCAATTCAGTACATATTACATATGATTCAGTAGCTACTGCATTCGATTCAGTAGCTACTACATTCAATTCAGTACCTACTGCATTTGATTCAGTACCTACTGTATTTGATTTAGTACATACTACATATGATCCAGTATCTACTGCATTCAATTCAGCACCTAATGCATTTGATTCAGTAAATACTACGTATGATTGAGCACCTACTGCATTTGATTCAGCACCTACTGAATTCAATTCAGTACATATTACATGTGATTTGGTAGCTACTGCATTCAATTCAGTAAATACTACACATGATTCAGGACCTACTGAATTCAATTCAGCACATATTACGTACGTTTCAGTAGCTACTGCATTTGATTCAGTAGCTACTACATTTGATTCAGTACTTATTGCATTTGATTCTGTACCTGCTGCATTTGGTTTAGTACATACTACATATGATTCAGCACCTACTGCATTTGATTCATTACCTACAAGATTTGATTCAATACATTACATACGGTTCAGCAGCTATTGTATTCAGTACCTACTGCCTTCAAACCAGTACCTACTACATACAATTCAGTACCTAATGCATCGATTCAGCACCTACTGAATTGGATTCAGTGTCTGCTACATTTGATTCAGCACCTACTGCATTCAATTCAGTACCTACTTCATTCGATTTAGTACCTACTCCATTCAATTCAGTACCTACTCCATTTGATTCAGTACCTACTCCATTTGATTCAGTACCTGCTACTTGGCCGTTGATCCAGTACATACTTACATATGATTGAGAAAAATCAAAATGACTTTTTAAACACCAAATTTATTTTTAAAAGGTCAGTTTAGTTATGTTTATGTGGGGCAGTTAGCACCATTTAATTAGAACTTTATTATTTCCAAAAAGCTAAAACTTCAGATAAAGTGAAGCAGTGCACACGGGCCAGCTGAAGGGCAGCAGCACCCAGATGGCATTTCATCACATTTTTCCATTTGAAGGGCAGTCATTAGGGCACTTCATCATCTTCTCTCCACTTTAAGGGCACCCTGATGGGGACTTTATCCTGTCTTATCCACCATTTATTAATTTTTTTGTACACTGTAAGGACACCCTAGAGGGCACTTCATCACATTTTAGCCACGAAAGGGGAACCCTAGAGGACAAATTTGATCCGTTCCAGGGGCATCCTAGTGGGCACTTCATCACATGTTTTCACTGTAAGGCACCCAAGAGGGCACATTGTCCAATTTTATCTACTGTAAAAGCAGCCTAGAGGGCATTTCATCAAGTTTTATCTACTGTCATGTTACCCAAGAGGTCACTCTCTGTGTTTTTCAACCCTGGAGGCACCACGAGTTCACATGTGCTGCTAATAAACATATAGTGTGAGGTTACTCAATTCAAATTGAAGCATTTCACTGAACTATCAAAGCCCCACAGGGATAGATTCTATGGCATTTGTCCACACAGTCTTGTTAAAGAATAAAATATATACAAGGTACTAAAACGTATCATTGCCTGTCAGTGTGCTGGTGCTCTGACGTTTCCCTATTCACTCCCTCAGCACGCTATTAGGACGCAGTACTGTATTCTGAGACAGCTGATGAATACAGCTGAAACTTCTGTGGACAGAAACAATGCCACATGTCTTTGCTTGTCACTTTTAGTGCCAGGTTTGTTTCAAAAAGCAGTTCAGAGATCAATTTCTCGCCACGTTTGCGACACTTGTTCCCTAGTGTTTTTTCACCTATTAACAGCCACCAACACTACTTTCCCTCAGTCCCGAGGCTGTGTTTCCATGTCAGGCTGAACTCGGACACGATCCCCTTCACATATCATGCCACTTCTCTGCTTTTGTGACTGACAGAACAGAAATGTGGCCTTATATAACCTGATTTTATTTTAGAAAAGAATGTAGGGTAGACATTTTAGAATGTTTTTTTAAATTATTATTACTATTTTTTTTTTTTAGAAATTTTAGAATTTTAAAAAGATTTTTTAATAGAAATTTTAGAAGGTTTTAAAAGATATTTTAGAACGTTTTTTAAAGATTTTTTTTAATTTTAGAATTTTTTTTAAAAGATTTTTTTAGAAATGCAAATTAAAAAAAAGATTTATTATTTATTTATTTATTTATTTATTTGTTGTTGTTGTTTTTTTTTTTTTTAGGAATTGTAAGAGATTTTTAAAAGATTTTTTAAAAACCACGCATTCCTTTAAAACGGGTGGTATACTGCATTTTTTCCCCCCTGTAAAGTAACTACTTCCCCATGTATTTATTTATTGTTACTTTTATGCCTGTTTAATTACGACTCTAACCCATTCGCCGCTTGCTGAATAACTAAAACCCTCTAGATAAAAATAAATGTATTTTCCATCACAGGCTCGTATTTGCATCAGTGAACTGAAAAAGGTTTTTATACTTTAACAGTGTCTTTGAATTTTAAATTTTGTTTGCACGGAATTTAAGATAAGACACTAGGAAGAGGTACAAAGCAGTTTTGCATTTTGTGTGGGTGACAGAAAGAGAGATCACAAAGAGAAATATGAATATATAATGAGTGTATAATACCCAGAGGATAAAAAGTGGCTAAGCAGCGTAAAGTCCTTTCAAATTAATTGGGCAGCCGAATGTAACGACAATGAAGCGTTTGAAACGGTGCTCAGGCTCCGGTCCTCCAGGGGGCGAGAGAGAGAGAGCAAGTAGAGAGGAGGAGAGAGAGAAAGAGAGAGTGAGAGAAAGAGAGAGAGAGAGAGAGTAGCGAGAGAGAGAAAGTAGAGAGTTGGAGAGAGAAAGAGAGAGAGAAAGAGAGAGAGAGAGAGAGAGAGAGAGAGAGAAAGTAGAGAGGTGGAGAGAGAGAGAGAGCGAGAGCGAGAGAGAGAGAGATGAAAAACAAGAGTATTGGAAACTTGGAAACTTTCTCACACTTGTTTTTAAACAACAGCATCAAATATACAACCCACACAAATAGTTCAACAATAATAATAGGGTTCACCACCAAGCTGCCACCGTTGGGCCCTTGACCTCCAGGGGCGCTGTATCCTAGCTGTCCCTGTGCTCTGACCCCAATTTCCTTGAATATGCAAAGGAAAGAATTTCATTCTGCTGTAATGTAGATGTGATAAACTAAAGGCTTCTAATTACGGTCTGGTTTACATCAAAGTTGTCTTTATTTGTCACATATATGTTATGGAACAGTGAAATTCTTCCTTCACATATCCCATCCTTGGGGGTTGGGGTCAGAGCGTAGGGTCAGCCATGATACAGCGCCCCTGGAGCAGCATGGGTGGGTTAGGGGCCTTGCTCAAGGGCCCAAAATTGGCACCTTGGTGTGAACCATGATCTTCCGGTCAACGACCCAGAGCCAGAGCTCTGTTCATTGCTCAGGTTCAGAAATTTCTGAATATAATAGAGAGCTGATTTTGAGGAAAATCACTGTGGTGCTTAAATATGAAGCTCATATGAAAGTGGACACTTTTTATAGTAGCTTTCTGTTTTGTTTCTCTATTCTACTAGGGGCAATATATCCATAGAAAAGTTTGTTTTTCTCCACAAAAATGTTTGTATCTTGATATCAAACCCATTTCTGCTCTCTGAGATGCCCCAAGTGCTTGTTCATAAAATCTGAAAGCATTATCTTCAACCACTAAAACCTTCTTCCAGTCTGTAGGTTTCAGATAATGTGATGCTCAGGATGGAAGGAAAAACAGCAAATTGTGATATTTATATCAGCCCAGTTTGAGAAAAAGATGCAAGATTGTTAAGAAAATTGTCATTTCTATGTGAAGTGTTTTGACATCAAGTTGATGGAGAAAGAAGAGGAAAGCCAAACGCAATGCAGTGAATCGATATCTCTTATATTTCCACCTCTGCTTCTCGATGCAGACATTTTACACATTTGGTTATCTTTAAGAATAATTACTTATGATACAAAGTGTGTGTTTTGACAGACAGAAGGATGCAAAATAAATAAATAAATAAAACGCGAAGGCATCATATGTTTGATATATTTAATATCCACACAGCATGTACCAAAAGCTTTTTCTCCCCAGGAGACGGGTGACCATGGAAACACGACGGAACTCTCCAGATATGCTGCATATTGAGAATGTGAAGCTAAAATAGACCAGTGTTGCTCTTAATATCTTGGAGAAACACAGAGAAA
Organism: Hemibagrus wyckioides; assembly: GCF_019097595.1. Taxonomy (NCBI): domain Eukaryota; kingdom Metazoa; phylum Chordata; class Actinopteri; order Siluriformes; family Bagridae; genus Hemibagrus; species Hemibagrus wyckioides. The sequence continues at coordinate 21,891,903 of NC_080723.1, forward strand.
TGCAGGTTCGATAAAAAAAAAAAAACAAAAACCCACGGCTTAATAGTTTACAGAAGCAAAAATTGGCCAAACACAGAAAAGGGAATCTAATTCCACAAAGGCAATATGATTTTCTGCCTCAGAAATGAACTGTATATGTGTGTGTGTGTGTTTGTGTGTGTGTGGGTGTGTGTTTTGTATTGATAGAGTTTGGTTCCCTGTTTATTGAATCACATTGTGCCGTCAGCTGAGTTTATAGAACCGTGAAATAAAAAAAAGAAACTTGTAACTTTATAATTTGGTTTGAAATTATGATCTGAAATTGGAAGAGGATCTTATTAGGAATTAGTGGAAGAGGGAAGACTGGGAGCCAAGAAGAAAGTAACAGGATAACAGGAGGTAAGAAAGTGTGTGTGTGAGGTAGGATTGCACCGTTATGTCCCTGAGCTCCAGGAGTTTGGGTGTAATCTGGTTCAGTGTTTGTCTTCAGCATCGACTCTGGTTACTCGAAATGTCTGCGTCTGAATAGAAATCCATGATGCTCTGATTCTCATTACTCTGTTCATACAGAAACACTTACGTGTCGTATCGACACCTGAGGCTGAGACGGTCCATCTGATATCATCCTTCCACATTCTTTCTTATTTTAAATATCACATTGAAAAACAACAGAATTGAATAAACTGCTCACAGTTAGAAAGTTGTTGTAATGAAAGGACAAGCACCATGAACAGTAAGGATACACACAAGAAACACACAGTAATGACATTAGAAACTTCAGTAAAAGCTGCAGTCCATACCAGAAGAAATAAAAGTTAATATATATATATATATATATATATAAATAAAAATTTTCGCCTTCGCTGTAGACTTGGAGGACTGTATTGGTGCTGATGTAAAAAAAAAGCAGCTCTATTAGGCAAGCGATCATCCGTCTGTCTGCTTCGTCTGCTCCATATGCTCCATCTGCCTCATCTGCTTTGTCTGCTCTGTCTTCCCCGTCTGCCACATCTGCTCCGTCTTCTCTGTCTGCCTGGTCTGCTCCGCCTGCTCCGTTTGTCCCACCTGCCCGGTCTCCTCTGCCTGCTCTGCCTGTCATGTCTGCCTGATCTGCCCCTCCTGCTCCGTCTGCCCTGTCTGATCCGCCTGTCAAATCTGCTCCATCTGCCTGGTCTGCTCTGCCTGCTCCATGTGCCCCCCTGCCACATCTGCTCCGTCTGCCTGGTCTGCTCTGCCTGCTCCATGTGCCCCCCTGCCAAGTCTGCTCCGTCTGCACATTCTTTTCAGAAAAAGGCAAAATACTTCTAGTCTGCTCAGTAAAAGCCACTAGGTTTGAGTAATTTTCGGCAGTCAGAACGATATGCGTAGATGATTCAAACTTGAGCATGTACAAGCAACACATTTGTTCAAATTTGTGTTAACCTGATTCATTAAAAAATTGATATGAATCTATTTTTCCCTTGAAATGAACCTTCTTTAGATGAATCCTGGCCCAAATGGCCTTAGCCTTACACACACTATCAAATATTTATAAAACATTAGTAAGATTAGCAATTAAAACCATATACTGACTAATACACACACACACACAGGGTGCCAGTTGCGAGTACAAGTTTATATCTGCCTTGCAAAACATTTTAATAATTATGGATCATAGTCACAGTAATAACTGAATTTACACAAATAAACCAGATCAAATGTTTACACACACACTTTATTCTTAATCCTGTGTATTATCTCTTGTTGGTCCTGAGCAGTTACACTGTGCAATGTTCATCTGAAAAATCTTTTTTGGCATCTTCTGCACATTTGACCCATCTTTGAGGAACCTTTTGAGGAACAATTGAGGAACTTCATTTGTAATAATTTATATTAGGTATTAGGAGCAGCAAATAGGAAGAAGATTCATATTCAGAATTCAGATTCAGTGTCTGATCTTAACTCTTTTTTTTTCCAGAGGCCCAGTAATGGACTTTCTCCCTATTTTTGTTGTGTCCATGTTGATGATTGAATGTCTTCATCATGTCTCACTCCACAGTGGAGGTTAATATGAAGCTCATATGAAAGTAGACACTCAGGAACTTGTAGTGTTTCAGAAGGATTTCTGTTTTTCCCTAACCTGCTAGGAGCAATTATATTCATTAAAAAGTAAAAAAAAAAAGCTTCATTTATTTCCACACAAATGTTTGTATCTTCAAAGTAAATGTTGATCTCAAACCCATTTCTACTCTCTGAGATGTTCTCCAAGTGATTGTTCCTCTAAAAAGCAGCTCAAAGTTGATCTTCAACCAGTATAATTCTGTGTAAGGTTCTCCAACAGAGGGAAAAACACACGTCTAAAACACACTGAAAGCCGACAGACTCGTTTTAGATCAGACTCACAGCCTGAACATCATTCAGTTCTTTATACTGAATGAAAATGTCCCATAAGACCATTTTGACACCAGGTACAAAGGGTTAAGAGCTTAGGGTGCAGTGAAGTTAAAGTAGGTTGGTAAATATGCCTCATATTATGCTGACTACAACCAGTAGAACAGTATCTTTGGTACTGAGGGGATCACTATGGTCACCATTTCGTTGTACACTCAATACATCACAACTAAATTTATCTGGAAAGTTCCAGGTAAGTGAGTCTGCACGAGGGATCCAAGGGGACAGAGCTAAATCCGTCTCGATGTGGGAGTCACATGTCTGCTTTTGACTTTGTTTATCATCAGCAGAGGTGATTACAGACCTGACAACATCCATGCTGAGAACCATCCGGAAAAGGGGAAGTCTGTGCCGTCAAGCGCTCCGTCTTTTACAGGTCATAAAAAGACTGGAATAATTACACACACACACACACACACACAAACTTGTTCATCTTCCTGCTGGACCATACGATAATTACATCCTGCTTTGGTGTGAACATCCTCAGGTGTGATGGCAAATGCAGGATACCGCAACGCCAAGCCTGTGTTTAATTAGCCTTGAAAGATTACCTTCGAGTCGGAGAGCTTCCATAAGCAGGCAGGGGATTGTGGCTCACTGGGACAGACCCATTTAAAGGTGATGACCTCATGAGACACTTGAGGCATAATGAGGATTTATGAAAGAGTCTTTTTTTCCGACAGGTGTGCTGCTCCAAATCGGGCTTGCTCTAGAGCGAAGGCACCACACGGGGTTGTTTTCTGAAGATGGACCGCGCTTTCTCAGACGAATCGAAGACACGTGCCGGACTGCAGGAGAACGACGGGGAAGACACCTGCTCATGAAGTTCAGTCACTTCATCAATTCTTTACTACAGCATAGTTTTTCAGGTGAACGTCCTGCATGGTAATTAGGAGAAGCTGTTTGTTGTGTGTTGGTATAGCTACAGCTAATTGGGCCTTTGAAAAGGGACGAAAGTAAGACGGGACCCAGGTGGAACCAGGCTAATTAGTTCCTCGGAACTCTGTTAGCAAGGATAACGGCGCTATCCAACAGTTTAATTACTCCATTTAAACACTTTAGCTTGTTCTCTTTCAGAAGTAAAGCCAAATAAATCTACTTCATGGTTACTTCTCTGTTAAACCTCAAGCATTACTGCTTCAAGTGCAATGTTTTCTTATGGAAGATCATATTATTTTTTGTTAATGGTGAGGAATGAATAATAATCTTTGGATTTTCAGGGAAATTTTGGTAAAAAATTATTGTAAAGTTATTATAGGATTGTAGAACTTGACTGAAGTCTTATTGACCTTATTAGCATTTTTACTCTGGCTCATCTTGGTCAAGAGTTTATATAATAAAATAATGTTTGTGCATATCCCTGAGATCCAGGGGTCATCCAGACTGTCTCTTACCTTATGCTGTGAGTCCCCTGGGATAGGCTCCAGATTCCCTGTGACCCTGTGTATGATGGATGGATGGATGGATGGAATGGATAGATGTTTGTTCATACAAAGTTTGACAAGAAGAGATAACTTCTCCTTGTAAAAACAAATCAAACATTTACACAGGGAACTGTTGATGCTTTTTATTCTCTCCCTTTTTTGCTAGTACTTGGTCAACAGCCTTATTTATTTATTTCTAACTCTTTTCTAATTTATTTTCAGCGCAGCATTGCCCAGTTTGCTTAGACAAAACAATGCCTGGCAAAACAGTGGAGCCTAAGAGCCAATGAAAGAGAGAAAGAGAATGAATTGGAGAGTCTCCCATTATTAAATACATTTTTTATTAAATGTACATCTGGTTCTTTGGGTATGTTCCTTATCGCCTTCCTTGACAACAAACACTGGTGTTTAATGCACTTATTATATAGTTGGCAATTTCAAATATATTGTAATATCTTTGTCGTTGTAGTGCTTATCCTACACAGGGTCACTGGGGACCTGGAGTCTATCCCACAGGATTCGGGTCACAAGACAGGGGACCCCCTGGATGAAATGACATCACATGACGAGCACAATCACTAAGCTACAGACAGTTAAGAGATGCCGATCAGCCAACAAGGCATGTCTTTGGACAAGGGGAGGGAACCGGAGAACCCTGAAGAAACCCTCCTCACACACAGGGAGGAGGAAGGATTCGAACCCTAAAACCTGGGAGGTGGCTGCTAACCACTAAGCACTAGTGATCGCTAAATGAGTGTGTAGCCTAACCTGCTTTGCTTTTATGTTGTCATGGCCGATTTTCAAAGTAGTGCGATGTTTGCAAATGCCTTTATTTGTTCCATGTTGCTTAGTAGTCGTGTTCTGCTGTGATAGTGTTGGATGTTGCAAAAGGTGTAGATGACATTAATGGCCATAACAGAGCAAGCTGGTTAAATAAAAATAAAAGTGTGGAGGATGAGGTGTCAGACATTTCTAACCGCTCTAAACCACTAAGCAACTAACTGAGGTTAGCGTCTAATAACATTAAAACCAGCTGCCTCTAGGTTTCCTAGTGCCACCAAAACATGCTCAGGCATCGAGGCATGGACTCCACAATACCTCTGACGGTGTGCTGTGGTCTCTGGCACTGAGATGTGAGGTGGATCCTCCACGGATTTATCCAGCATGTACCACAGATGCACACATTCAGATTTAGAAGAAGAGGAAAAACTGAGGGTATGAAGCCTTTATTATTTCTACAACACAGTGGAATTCTTTTCCTCATGTATCCCAGCTGAGGAAATTGGGGTCAGAGAATAGGGGCAGCTATGATACAGCACCCCTGGAGCAGGTGGGGATAAAGGGCCTTGCTCAACTGCCCAACAGTGGAGCTTAATGGTGCTGGGACATGAACCCTGATCAACAACCCAGAGCCTTAACCTCTTGAACGACCACTGCTCCTTGGAGGTCAACACCTTGATCACTTTGTCATGTTCCTTTCCTGTCATGTACCGTTCCTGAACCTTACAGGCCACGACTTGTTCTGCAACAGTGTTTAGGTTGGTGGTACACATCCAAAGAACATCCACATGAATGCCAGAACCCAAGCTTTCACAGGAGAACATTACCCAGGACATCACACTGCCTCCACAAGCTCACCTTCTTCCCATAGTGCGTCCTGGAGGCTTCTCTTCCAACCCCAGGTGCTACTTTTTGTTCCTGCATGTAATCCAGATTATGAAGTAAAAAGAGAGTAAATTGGAAGAAGCTCATCTGAGAGCTTAGTGATGATTGGTGATGCTCAGTGTAAACTCCCAGTATAAATGCATCCATCCAGACGATTCACCTCTGAGCCACTGGGAGAGGGAGGAGTCTGCATTACTGCTGCTAATCCAGTGCTATGAAGCTCACTACTCTCACATGAAAGTCAGGCTGATTCAATCTCCTCAACATCATCAAGCAACATTCAGAGTAAAATGAGGCGATTTGAAAGTAAAATCGTGTTTTTGTTGTTTTTTTTTGGTGTTGTTACATCTAGAAATTCCTGCTTGGGTTCCTTTGATGCTGTGAATTTGATCACCTCGGGCACTGCAATCTAAACCATGTTTTTCTCAGGAGTTTGTTTTTATTCGCAAACCAGAGAAATAAATTAAATGTTTTGGAAAATACATAAGCGATTGTCGGTCAGGTTGAATGAAATCTAATTGTTTTGACTTGTTTGGAATCGACTGCGCTGAATATTAAGCAGCTTTTTTTTTGTTGTTCTTATTTCAGAAGCTGCTGCTGAAGAACAATGAAGCAAACATACACGTTCCACACACTCAGCAGTGAGGCAGGAACAGCAGCAATACCTGCGCCTTTCCTCATCACTCCATCAGCACCTGTTTGTGTGTGTGTTTGTGTGTGTGTGTGTGTGTGTGTGTCAGGAAGATTGTTGAAAATACAACCATCTGACTGAAGGCGAAAGCTATTTCAATTCTAATGAAGTGAGAAACACTGGATTTCTCTCCTGTCACTTAGTGATGCATCATTCAGCACTCAGTCTTTCTCTCTCTGTCTCTCCTCCTCTGTCTGACTTTCTTTCTCTTCTTCTTACTTTCACTTGAACACACTTGACACCTGGAGTTACCTGAACACATCTGATTCATCTGAACATACCTGAACACACCTGAAGTAACCTAAACACACCTGGAGTCACCTGAACACACCTGAAGTAACCTGAACACACCTGGAGTCACCTGAACACACCTGAAGTAACCTAAACACACCTGGAGTCACCTGAACACACCTGAAGTAACCTGAACACACCTGGAGTCACCTGAACACATCTGAAGTGACCTAAACACACCTGGAGTCACCTGAACACACCTGAAGTAACCTGAACACACCTGGAGTCACCTGAACACATCTGAAGTAACCTGAACACACCTGGAGTCACCTGAACACATCTGAAGTAACCTGAACACACCTGGAGTCACCTGAACACACCTGAAGTAACCTGAACACACCTGGAGTCACCTGAACACATCTGAAGTGACCTAAACACACCTGGAGTCACCTGAACACATCGGAAGTAACCTAAACACACTTACAGTCACTTCAACACACAGGATTCACCTGAACACCCCTGAATACACCCGATGTCACCTGAAGACATCTGCAGTCAACTGAATAAACCTGATGTCAACTGAACACCCCTGAAGTCACCTAAACACAACTAAACACACCTGTAGTCACCTAAACACACCTGAACACACCTGACGTCATCTAAACACACCCGCAGTCACCTGAAGTCGCCTGAACACACCCACGATCACCTGAACACACCCACGGTCACCTGAACACACCTGAAGTCGCCTGAACACATCTGAAGTGACCTAAACACACCTGGAGTCACCTGAACACATCGGAAGTAACCTAAACACACTTACAGTCACTTCAACACACAGGATTCACCTGAACACCCCTGAACACACCCGATGTCACCTGAAGACATCTGCAGTCAACTGAATAAACCTGATGTCAACTGAACACCCCTGAAGTCACCTAAACACACCTGAACACACCTGACGTCATCTAAACACACCTGTAGTCACCTAAACACACCTGAACACACCTGACGTCATCTAAACACACCTGTAGTCACCTAAACACACCTGAACACACCTGACGTCATCTAAACACACCCGCGGTCACCTGAAGTCGCCTGAACACACCCACGATCACCTGAACACACCCACGGTCACCTGAACACACCTGAAGTTGCCTGAACACACCAGAAGTCATCTAAACACACCTTCTAAACACACCTGTAGTCACCTGAACACACCTGAACACACCCACAGTCACCTGAACACACCTGAAGTTGCCTGAACACACCAGAAGTCATCTAAACACACCTTCTAAACACACCTGTAGTCACCTGAACACACCTGAACACACCCACAGTCACCTGAACACACCCAAGGTCACCTGAACACACCTGTGGTCACCTGAACATACCCATGGTCACCTGAACACACCTGATGTCAACTAAACACACCTGAAGTCACCTGAACACATATGGAGTCACCTGAAGTCACCTGAACACAATGGAACACACCTGGAGTAACCTGAACACACATGGAGTCACCTGAAGTCACCTGAACAAAATGGAACACACCTGGAGTCACCTGAACACACGAGCAGTCACTAAAACACACCTGATTTACCTGAACATACGAGGAGTCACTTAAACACACCTGATTTACCTGAACACATGAGCAGTCACTTAAACACACCTGATTTACCTGAACACAGCTGATGTCACCTGAACACACCTAAAGTCACCTGAACACACCTGAGGTTACCTGAACAAACCTGAAGTCACCTGAACAGAGCTGAATCACCTACAAGTCACCTAAACACACCTACAGTCACTTCAACACACAGGATTCACCTGAACACACCCGATGTCACCTGAACACACTTTAACACACCTGCAGTCACCTAAACACACCTGAACTGAACACTCCTGAAGTCACCTAAACACCTGATGTCACCTGAACACACTTGAAGTTACCTAAACACACCTGTAGTCACCTGAACACACCCACGGTCACCTGAACACACCTACGGTCACCTGAACACACCCACGGTCAACTAAACACACCTGGAGTCACCTGAACACATATGGAGTCACCTGAAGTCACCTGAACACACCTGGAGTCACCTGAACACAATGGAACACACCTGAAGTCACTTAAACACATCTGGAGTCACCTGAACACACGAGCAGTCACTTAAACACACCTGATTTACCTGAACACAGCTGATGTCACCTGAACGCACCTGAGGTTATCTGAACACGCCTGAAGTCACCCGAACAGAGCTGAATCACCTATAAGTTACACAGTGAATTTCACACACACTTTCTCTTCCTCTCCTCCTATAACACACACACACACACACACACACAGTGCAGCAGAACAGCAGTGAGGACACGGTGGTCAGACAGGGAATAAATTAAACAACACAAAGAGACTTGTCATTTTTGACAGCATAGAATTTGTTTTTGACTTTGCTGCCCGTCCCACGTACAGTACAGCGTACGTGTGTGTGTGTGTGTGTGTGTGTAAGGACGTGTCTGTCAGGACAGGACGTGAGGATGGAGGAAGTGCTGTGGAGAAAGCTTCTAAAAAATTACTCAAAATAACTAATTACTAAATAACTAATCAGAATTAGACATCGTTCTTTCTTTCTTTATATTAATTTTCTTAATTTTTTTTCTTTATTTTTTAAAAATTTTCTTTAAAATTATTCCATAATGATTATTTCTTTAAGTTTTTAATTAAGTTATTTCTTTTTCTTTTTTAACATTTATTAAAATGATTAAATTACAGTTTCAAGATTTCTTTCTTTCTTTCTTTCTTTCTTTCTTTCTTTCTTGTTATTTATTTATATAATGTCCTTGTTCATTTTTTTCTCTTTAAAAGTATTCTTTTTAAAAAATTATTATTTTTTAGATTATTTTGTAAATTCTCTTTTCATTGAAATGATCCCTTAAAATCAAATATATATATATATATATATATATATATATATATATATATATATATATATATATATATATATGTATATATATATTTTAAATAGAAACTATAGAACTGTAGAACTAGATAATTTTGTAATTTCTTTCTTTGTTAATTTTCTTGGAAATTATTCCTTAATGATTATTTCTATGTTGCTTTATTTTGCAAATTGTTTTTTATTTTCTTTTTGAAAACATATTTATTAAAACCTCTTTCTTTCTTTCTTTCTTTCTTTCTTTCTTTCTTTCTTTCTTTCTTTCTTTCTTTCTTTCTTTCTTTCAGCATGTACTGTTAATGATCTAGCTAGCTATTTTTTGTGTAATTTGTCTTCTTCAAATTATCTCCACTGTTAAAAGTTTGTACAGATAATAAGAGCCCCCAGTCTCTGTGATGTAATGAAGGTTTATTGGATGGAGAAGATTGACCTAGCACTTCACCTAGCATGAATCTGACGCTAACACTGTCAGACAGTATGGCGCTCATTTTACTGAAGCATGGTATTAACCTACACTTTGGGTTAATCGTTTTAATTAATGAAAGCATTTCTGTATAAGGCTTTCTAAATGTTTATACGAGTTTATTAGAGGAGTCGTGTAGAGGCCATGAAGAGTGTAATGGTGAAAAATGCACTTGTATTATTACAGCATGAATATTTTACACCCGATCTTTTACTCTTCCTGTGATTTCAGCGTTGTTAAGACATTATCCTGGAGCAGGAGTTAAAGACAGTGTGCTGCTCTCTGAGAGATTACAGCTGACCCATTTGAGACAGCTCAGTGGTTTTAGGGTCGTTACCAGTAATGAGAACAGTTCATGAGCTCTACAACCACCACTTTTCATCCCATCCTACTAGAAACCCAGTCATGGGCTGGCAAGGAATTTATTCTCCAGGCCCCCAGAGAGTGGGACTGCACTTTAAGAGCCGACCCTTTTAGAAAACATGGTGCTCTTTTTGCTTGCGAGTACTCAGAGATTGTATATAATGAAATCGGCATGATGGATTTGTGACTTATTGATGTCATATGTGAGAAATACATTATCCAAACTGATGGATATTTCATTTACAGGGAAGTGTGTGAGAATGAAGAGGATTCCATCTAGCACATGATGATACCAACGAACCTGCTGCAATACAGTGCGATTTAATTTAAGAATTAAATACTAATTTATAACTTTAACTTGAAGAATTTGGGAATAAAGTGTGAAAAGCAGCTTAGAGAGCTCGAACGGTTCACCGATTCAAAGAACCCTGAAGAAATCCTTTTAACAGTCTACTCACAGAAATAGATAGAACAGAGCTAGATAAATATTACCTGGATGTTTATTTGCTAAATACTGAAACGAAAGGTTGATGTAGGTATACGACATGGTTCAGGTGAGGAGAGAGAGAGAGAGAGAGAGAGAAACAAAGTAGAGAGGTAGTGAGAGAGAGAGAGAGAGAGAGAGAGAGAAACAAAGTAGAGAGGTAGTGAGAGAGAGAGAGAGAGAGAGAGAGAGCGAGATGAACAGAGTAGAGAGGTAACAAGAGAGAGAAACAATGTACAGAGGTAGCGAGAGAGAAAGACAGACAGAGAGAGAGAGAGAGATAAACAAAGTAGAGCGGTAGTGAGAGAGAGAGAGAGAGAGAGAGAGAGAGATAAACAATGTACTGAGGTAGCGAGAGAGAAAGACAGACAGAGAGATAGAGAGAGAGAGAGAGAGAGAGAGAGATAAACAATGTTTATCGAGGTAGCGAGAGAGAGTGAATCATGTGTAAATGATTCGACATGAATCGTTTGTCAAACAAATCGAATGTAAAAAAATGAATCATTCAAAAATAAATGAATGATGCAAAATCATACACGAATCTAAATGAATCGTGTAAAACAAAGTACATGAAAATAATTGAACCTTGTAAAACAAACAAAAACAAACAAATCAAAACGAATCGTTTGTCAAACAAATCGAATGTGATGAAATGACTCGTGTGTCGAACAAATCGTACATTTGAATCACGTGTCAGTTTCACACATGAATCATTTGATCCTTCAGAACCTTCACTTTTCGGTACGAGACGTCTACACAGAGCTATGCTTTAGATTACAGACAGAGCTCACGCTAATCCAGGTGAAGGTGTTTCCTCTCTGCTTTGACATCAGCATGGTGCGAGATAAAAGGACTGATATTGCTGTGAAATTGAATCGCTGCCTTGTCACATGTCCCTCCTGCTGATTCAAACATCCAGATCCATAAGTGTTATTCTGTCGTCCTTGTATTTTTTATTTATTATATTTTAGGTGTTAGATCAAACAGGCAGCGACGCCTGACTGTGTATGTATGCTCCCTGCTGTGCTACGTTTAATGCTATGCTAGGTTATGTTCCCTGTGCGTATTTAAATGAATTCGTCTGCCTCATCATTTTTCCATGTATATTTTCATTACGATCTGGCCTTGTCAAGACCGAGACAGAAGAGTGATGAGTCAATCAGAGCATGAAGGCCATGAGACATCCTTGGAGGAAAGAAAACATCAGAGAAAATGATACATACAAATAAACGCATGTGAGGGTTAATAAACAGGGTTAATTTATTTACGTCAGTCTGTGTCAGAGGCAAAGACGCAACGGCGCACATTATTAATGTTTGTCTTGGGGATAGAGTAGATCCGATCTGATCCGATACACGACATGTTCCCTTAACACAAATCTCTTAATATTGCACTATACATCATTGTAAAGATTACTTACATTACGAAAGTGATGTTCTTTTGCTTAGCATTATTAGCTAGTTTCTCAAAATGACAAGCGAAGTGGGTTTTTCTTCAAACATGGAACGTCTGCATCAATCCACACATTAATTTATACGCCGCTGTGGGTTTTTAATATCTCTACACAGTTGTAGGAATGTTATTTCTTACACTACAGAGCTGCGACAGATTACCTGAGGCGACGTCTGTGGAAAATGCTTGGACCCCGCACGTCACTTCTTGTAGGGAGGTTTCCTATTAAGGCTCCAGTTTCCTGAATGCTGGTGATGGTCCTGTGTGCTAATGATCAGAGGGCTACAGGCTGCATTTCACCTCTGGATGAGAGTCTAATAATATGAAGTGGCTATGATATTAGGTAGAAAGAAAGAAAGAAAGAAAGAAAGAAAGAAAGAAATTTTCTTTATTTTTTTCTTTATTTTTTAAAACATTTTCTTTAAAATTATTCCTTAATGATTATTTCTTTAAGTTTTTAAGTTATTTCTTTTTCGAAACATATTTATTAAAATGATTAAATTACAGTTTCAAAATTTCTTTCTTTCTATTTATTTATATAATGTCCTTGTTAATTTTTTCCCTTTAAAAGTATTCTTTTCAAAAAATTATTATTTTTTAGATTATTTTGTAAATGCTCTTTTCAGTGAAATGATCCCTTAAAATCAAATATATATTTTTTTAAATAGAAACTATAGAACTGTAGAACTAGATAATTTTGTAATTTCTTTCTTTTGTTAATTTTCTTGTAAATTATTCCTTAATGATTATTTCTATGTTGCTTTATTTTGCAAATTGTTTTTTTATTTTCTTTTTGAAAACATATTTATTAAAACCTCTTTCTTTCTTTCTCTCTTTCTCTCTCTCTTTCTTTGAGCATGTACTGTTAATGATCTAGCCAGCTATTTTTTGTGTAATTTGTCTTCTTCAAATTGTCTCCACTGTTAAAAGTTTGTACAGATAATAAGAGCCCCCAGCCTCTTCCACACATTAATTTATACGCCGCTGTGGGTTTTTAATATCTCTACACAGTTGTAGGAATGTTATTTCTTACACTACAGAGCTGCGACAGATTACCCGAGGCGACGTCTGTGGAAAATGCTTGGACCCCGCACGTCGCTTCTTGTAGGGAGGTTTTCTATTAAGCCTCCAGTTTCCTGAATGCTGGTGATGGTCCTATGTGCTAATGATCAGAGGGCTACAGGCTGCATTTCACCTCTGGATGAGAGTCTAATAATATGAAGTGGCTATGATATTAGGTAGAAAGAAAGAAAGAAAGAAAGAAAGAAAGAAAGAAAGAAAGAAAGAAAGAAAGAAAGAAAGAGGAACCTCAGCCTATGAATTTAATTGGTTCTGGAGGCGAGTTCTTAAGGTGAAAATGTGTATTGCGAAACGGATTTCCCCATAAGAAATAATGTAAATGCAGATAATCCGTTCCAGCCGCCCAAAAATATGACCAGTACGAAGCGTATGTAAACTGACCATTGTCACTGAGCCACTGAATGGCTGCTTACAAAGAACTGACCCAAGCCAAGCTTTCCATGTCAAGGCTCCACACAGGAAGTCGTGCCACCAAACTTGGGCTAAAAATAGAACAGAGCACCAGCACCACCAATCTGTCCACAAAACAACGCCAGAGAAATCACCTAGCGTTTGAACGCAGGCTGAAGGCTTCGCTTGGCTTTCCACCGACACTAACCATTTTTTAATGGCTCCCAGGCGTACACACGACTCAGCCGGCATGCTGTTTAGTATGATTCGTTAATATGCTGAAAAAGCTTCAAAAGCCGATGCAAATTACTTGCAAAATTTCAGTTCTTAAGGTGAAAATTCATAAGGGAAGACGTTCATATGCCAAGGTTCCACTGTATACGAGAGAAATCTTTTCTAAAGATCGCACCCTAAAGCCTTCATGTTTTCACAACATGAGAACATGGAAAAGTGTAAAGACAAAGATTTAAACAAGAATAAGAAGAATAAGAAATAAGGTGCTATATAAAAAGTTTACTGTTAATATATGAAGATGTTTATAGTAGAACCACTTCACCCTGCTACTGTCCAAGAAAACCTTTATTCTACTGCTCCTGTCCTGTTCCCCTGAGCTGAACTTTTATAACTTTAACTTGAAGAGGTTGGAAAAAAAAATGTGTGAAAAGCAGCTTAGAGAGCTCGAACCGTTCACCGATCCAAAGAACCCTGAAGAAACCCTTAACAGTCTACTCTTCATCACTAAGAAACTTTACGACTGTATAATTACTGAGGAAATGTGGAACAGAGCTAGATAAATATTACCTGCATGTTTATTTCCTAAATACTGAAATGAAAGGTTGATGTAGGTATAGGGCACAGTTCAGGTGAGGAGAGAGAGAGGGAGAGAGAGAGAGAGAGAGAGAGAGAAAGGGGGGAAGAGAAAGAAAGAGAAACAAACTAGAGAGGTAGAGGGAGATAGATTGGGGTGGTGAGAGAGATAGAGAGAGAGAGAGAAATATGAACAAAGTAGAGAGAACGCGAGAGAGAGAGAAAAAAAAGTAGAGAGATGTAGAGAAAGAGAAACAAAGTAGAGAGATAAACAAAGTACAGAAGCAGAGAGAGAGAGAGAGAGAGAGAAGGAGAGATAAAGTAGAGAGGTAGATAGAGAGAGAAAGAGAGAGAGAGAGAGAGAGAGAGAGAGAAAGAGGGAGAGAATGACCCGAGGTCTTTGAATGAGTGTGGAGCAATTTCATTTTAAAGGTCGTGTGTGTGTGTGTGTGTGTGTGTGTGTGTGTGTGTGTGTGTGTTTCTGATGGCCTTGCAGCATCGTGGTGATGGAGTGCATGGAGAGAGTTTAATATGTGTACTGAGTAGCTTACGCAATGTTACAAGGCCATGATTATAAAAGAGAGATGATCTCCCTCCGCCCAGCGTACACACACACAAACAAAAACAAATAAATAAACAAATAAACACCAGATATTTAAGTCATCATCATTCTCCTGTGCCATAACAACCTCCAGCCATCGTAGATCTCTCCTGAATCTCACACTGTGGGAGGATTTGAATAATCGCTCGGTTTATACTCCTACTGTAGAGGAGTTTTACGATACCATACGTTACACACTGACAGTAATGACACTGCAGTTACACGTTTATAACAGTGTTATAACACAGTAATGTATAGACAGTTTTATCAGGGATCCTTCATACACTGAGGTTCAGGTCAACTGCTAAGAATTTATATTATAAAAGGTACACTTTTTTTTTTTTTTACACACACACACACACTTATAAGAATCGAAACAAATTTATAAAAACAAACAACTATAACAACAGTACAGTAATCCCCCTCTATATCCCGGTCCCGGTATATGACGGATTTTTATTTGGAACATAACTATTGTTTCATGGATTTTCCCGGTATCCGCAAACCTTATAGTGAATTGTTTTTATGTTGAAATAAGGTAATTTATTAATAAAAATATAATTATCATTTGCAAAATATAAACATTAATTGAAAATGAAGCAAAATGTTAAAAAGAAGACGTAGCGTTGTTTAGGAAAGCGCGGTGCAGGGATGCTGAAAATCTAAATACAGTACGGCTGGAGGAACGAGTCCGGCCAATCGGAATGCCCCATTCATTTAATCACGGTTTTGATTGGCTGCTGGCTATGTGTGCAATTAGGGAAAGGGAAGCAGAATTCTACACATAGAATATGATATTTGATGGTGTGAATCATTCAGTCGTCCCTCAACAGCCTTTTTTTTGTCTCTTTTTTATTTTTTAAAGTTAAATGGACTGAAAAAACAGAGCTTGAGCCTGAAAACAACCAGCGGTTGCTATGGAAACCATAGTGTATTAGAGTGACCGTAAAATGTAAAAGAAAACAAAAGAAATAGAAAATAAAATAAATTAATATAATGTCAAAATAAATTCAATTAAATCAAATAAAATTATACAATATTTCAAAATTTCTGACCAATCAGAATCGAGAATTCAACAGACAGCCTGTTCTTGCTTTAATTAAAGGTTAAATACACAAAATGTTAAACAGAGATATGAGAGTGAGCAGCTTGTTTAGGTCAGCCCTGGATTTTGTGTGTGTGTGTGTGTGTGTGTGTTGGGACTCACTCTGGTCTCACTCGCTGTGCCATTGACTCACACTGGCACTCAGTCTGTTCCTATCTACTCTTCACACACATTTATTTACACTGTACACACACTGCAAGTCTGGACGGCCATCATATAATCCATAATACACCCAGCTCTCTCTCTGTGTGTGTGTGTGTGTGTGTGTGTGTGTGTGTGTGGGTTCTCTCCAGACATGACTGGGGTGTGAAAGCTTTGCCATTAACTCCCACTGACTCCCAGTCTGTTCGTGTCCACGGTTCATTCTGCCACACTGAGACCTTCTGTACTCAACTCGTCTCAAACATTCCCTCTCTCCTGTACTGAAAATATTCAATTAACACCGAGTATGGATGATCAAGGAACAGTGAATCTGTTCCTGAACTGGAGGATACTAACTGGAGGATAGTAATTTAATGGTAAATAGTTAGTAATAATAGTTAAGTAAGTACTAGCAGCTACATAACTATTGATTAAATACTCATTATTGTTTAATTAAATGCTGACAATTCATTTCCTGTAGCATTTATCTAACACAGGGCAGTGAGGAACCTGCAATTAAAGGTGGGGGACAAGCTGTATGGGGTGGCAACTTATCACAGCGCACACACACACACACACACACACACACACCTGACAATTTAGTAGAGCTAATCAACCTACAAGGCATGTTTTTGGACTGGGGAAGAAAACTGGAGAACCCTGATGAAACCCTGAAGCATGAGGAGAAGATACAAATGTCTCACACACACACAGCAATCACCACCTATTGCATCACTTGCATGTAACCCAAATACATGGATATTATAGATTTAGCCCCAAAGTACACACACACACACACACACACACCTGCGAGGCCTGTCTCTGGACTGGGGAAGGAAACTGGAGAACCCTGAGGAAATATCTCACACACACACACAATTGACAATTTAGAGATGCTACAAGCCATGTCTTTGGAATGTGGAAGATGAAGTGGAGAACCCTGAGGACACCCTAAGCATGCAGAGAACACACACACACACACTGGAGGTGGTACTCAACCCCAACCCCCTCACTCGGAGGCGAGTCGCCCTTCCTTCTACCACTCGCTTTCTTTTAATTTGTACACATTAAAACTTTATCCCTTAAATAAACCACTTAATGTTTCAGAGTTAATTCCAACTCCATCTACGAGTCTTTTATTTATTTTATCTATTTTAAAACCCTCCAACAGAGCCGGCCGTTATTAAAGCACTCTTTTAAACTCAGTTTAATTTTTATCTGAGAGCAAACAGTTCATAAGTTCCAGAAGGAGTTCCTAGTTTAATTTCTGTTTGGTGTCATTTAGTTTGCGACTAAAACTGCAGTAAAGCAGGAATAACACACTTAAGGGTTTTATTACTGCTGTAAGAAAATGCTGTGAAAATGAAAGAGTGGGAAATGTAGCGTCCTTACTGTATGTTCGTTTTTCCACAGAAATTCACCAATAAATGCAATTTTTAATTCATTATAGAGTGACGGAAAATATTTATGCTGTGAAATTTCCACACAAGAAGTTTGTTCCTGTTCTCACTTACATTACAGCAGCTGTACCAGTCGCTCCCTCACCAGCTTCTCTGGTTAATAAGACCAAAAAATAATAAACAAAACAGCTTATGTTACAGACAAAAACCCAAATTAAAATAAAATAAAATAACAAAGAAACTAAAAAATAAAACAAATTAAAAGTGAAATATAAAATGAAAAATGTATGATAATAAATGTAAAATAAAAAAAACAAAACAAAATAAAACAATAAAATAAAATTAAATAAGAATAAATGTAAAATAAAATATAAAATAAAATAATAAATGTAAAATAAAATAAAAGAAAGTATAAAATAAAATAAAATAAATCAATACAATATAATAACATTTCTGACCCGACAAAAACCGACAGAATACAATGACACTGGAGACTCCTTCCAAAAAAAATAAAATAAAAGGAATAGACAAAAGAAAAATAAGAATAAGAATAATAAATATAAAATAGATATAAAATAAAATAATTCAATACAATAATAATAACATTTCTTAATGTTAAAATAAAATAAAATAGTCGAGAATTCAACAGTTTGTCATGTCACAGACAAAAACCCACATGACGGAAGACAATGACACTGGAGACTCCTTCCAAAAACTTCACCGCACAAAACTTCACCACATCCTCCATATTAATGTAGACTGCATACAATACCAGTCCATGTACCAGCTGTTGCTATAGAAACAATAACATACAACACATACATTATAATAAACCTGTGATGTTATAGAAAGTCAACCAACAATTTAAATAAAAATGTAAAAGTAGAATATATAAAATATAAGAAATATACTAGAAGAAAAGAAGAATCTAAAATAAAAATACAAATAATATAAAAATATAAGGCATCATTGTACAACATATAAAAATAAAAATAGAATAAAAATAAATAACAGTAGAATAGAATAAGAAAGAAATAAGCAGAAAGTGATAGTAAAATGTAGAGTGAGATGGGTGGATAGATGTGGACAGAATATAGAAACAAGTTGAAATATTGACATTAATTTATGTAAAATTATTTTACGTAGAAATATTGACATTGGCAGTTTTTTTTTTTTAGGAAGTTAGGGTCCGAGATGACACTGAAGCTCCGGAGCAGAGAAGGGTAAGGGTTTTGCTCCACAATGGCAGCCTCATAGTGCTGGGGTTTGACCTTGTCCTACTGACCTTCTGATCACAAACCCAGAGACTTAACCATTGGCCATGTATCCTGATAAAGTCCAAATTCAGCCATGAAAATGATTTCTGATACATTTTTCTTAAAGGCTACGTGGGAACAAAACTAAATCTATATCTCTATATCTAAATTTAGAAGGTGTTTTGCTCAGAAGTGTTAATTTCCCTCATGTACCGAGACTATTGGGATACTCTGTATAATAAATGCTTTCATACTATGAATAATGCATTGTAAGGAAACCTTTAAAAATAATACACGAGCCACAATATGCTCCAACATATCAAGATCATCCACAGTATTGATCGCATTAATCAATACTCTCTTCAGCAATACTCTCTGCTCTATTAGAACCTCATCCACAGCTACTCGGAATAGAGAGGATTGTCCATAGGGGCGGGTTTGTACAGAGCCTCGGTGTTTATATCCACAAATGTTACTCTGTACATTTTAAATTATACCACACTACATTTAATTAGCCATTGAGTTCAAAGAAATTGATACATATTTTGCTTCATAACGTTATTGTGCCTAGTGGTCAAAAATGGAACTGCAACAAGGGCTACAATGTGTAACATCCAGTATGTGTAAATCCATTTAAAACCTAAGGTTAAAGTTGTCTTTATCACATATACATTACTGCACAGTGAAATTCTTTCTTCACACATCCCATCCCTGGGGGTTAGGGTCAGAGCCCAAGGTCAGCCATGATGCAGCACCCATGGAGCAAAGATGGTTAGGGGCCTTGCTCAAGGGCCCAGTAGTGGCAGCTTGGTAGTGCTGGGGCTTGAGCCCTGATCTTCTGGTCAACGACCCAGAGCCTTCACCACTTGGGCTTCCACCACACCATCTATAGCTAGACTGTATAATAGATAACTGGATGAATCTGAACTGTCTGTTACTGTAAAGATTCACTAGACAGTAGCCTGAGGTGACACATGTGATTGACTCCGGATTTTATTGAGATATACAGAATAAGAATAAGAATCCTGCGTAAAGAATCAAAATGTGAGAATTAAATGATTCGCATGTAGAAAGTCACAAAGAAATAGATGAATAATGTTAAAAATAATCGAATCATGAGTAAAGAATAACTTCAAAAATCATGAGTAAAAAAAAAAAAAAAAAAAAAAAATCACATGAAAAATGAATAAATCATAAGTAAAGAATCGTGTGAAAAATCGAGGAATCATGAGTGAAGAATCAGGAAGAGAAGAATCATGTGAAAAATCAACAAATCATGAGTAAAGAATCATGTGAAAAAGAAAAGAATTGTGAGTAAGGAATCACATAAAAAATAAAGAAATCATGCTTAAAGAATCACGTGAAAAATCAGCAGATAATGAGTAAAGAATCTCGTGAAAAAATAAATTGTGTAAAGAATCATCTGAAAAATAACGGAATTGTGAGTAAAGAATCACATGAAAAAAGGAATCATGATTAAAGAATCATGTGAATCATGTGAAAAACCAACAATGAGTAAAGAATCACTTGAAAAATAAAGAAATCATGAATGAAGAATCAGGTGAAAATTTACTAAGCATGGGTAAAGAATCACCTAAAAAACAACAAATGAGTAAATAACCACGTGAAAAATGAACAAATAACATGCAAAGAGTCATGTAAAAAAAATCGATGAATCATGTAAAGAAATCATGAGTAAAGAATCACATGAAAAATCAACAAATCTTGAGTAATCATGTGAAGAATCACATTTGAATATAAATGAATCATGAGTAAAGAATCACATGCGAACAGAAATGAATCATGAGTAAAGAAATCACATGCGAGTATAGATGAATCCTGCATAAAGAATCAAATGTAGGAATAAATGAATCATGAGTAAAGAATCAAATGTAGGAATAAATGAATCATGAGTAAAGAATCAAACGTAGGAATAAATGAATCATGAGTAAAGAATCAAATGTAGGAATAAATGAATCATGAGTAAAGAATCACATGCAAGAATAAATGAATCATTAAAAACCCCATACAGACTGGAGAAGACGTGAAGCTCCACACAGACAGTAACCCGAGCTCTCGAACGAATCATCTCACCATATCACCCGTTTACTGATTACCACATGGAAATGATTCGTTCTTCATCTGTGCAGAAATAAATTGCTGCAGTTTTATGGAATTCACGCCTGCTTACTCCATCCATATGTTTGTGTATGTGTGGGTTGGATTAATGCACAGGTCACACCAGTGTCTGCAAGCAAATCAGATGAGAGGGCGATGTAAAGGCTGCACATGTAATTTTCTTCCTGCTTAATAGCAGTGTTTGAGTCGCGAGCCGTGTCTCAGAGCTGCGTTCGCTCTCTTGTTTGCATCCAATTTGTTAACCTTTTCTTTTTCTTCTTTTTCTTCAGACTGAAGCTAATGATGATGTCGTGCGTGTGAGTGCGGAGCGAATACGAACGCGTGCTTAATCAGCGCAAGACCATCTTTACTTTGAAACACTAAATACTACATTAGCATGGAGGAGAACATACTAATGATCTCAGATCACACAAGGCTAACATCTTACATCCACTTACATGAGCTCCCTTTGAAGACCTTTATTATATTTCTCGAACTCATAATTCGTAGAGAATAGCGTTATTTGAATTAATGTCAAGTGTAAGTCATTAAGAGATAAGAGTGTTAGCATTTGAATAGAATATATGAGAAATCAAGTCAGGCCAATTTAAAACCGGAACCTGAAAAACGAATCACGTGTGAGAATTAATGAATCACGTAAAAAATAAAATAAAAAAAAAAAAGGCACATGAAGTAGATTGAGGTGAAAATCCTATGTGAAAAATAAATGATTCATTAGTAAAGAATCACGTGGAAAAGAAGGTGATTCATGAGTAAAGAAATCACTTAAAAAATAAATCAATCATGAGTAAAGAATCAAGTGAAAGATAAAGTGAATAATGAGCAAGGCAAAATAAATGAAGCATGAGTAAAGAATCACATGAAGAATCAGTGAATCACTTGGAAAAATAAATGAATCATGAGTGAAGAATCAAATGGAAAAAAAAGGAACTATGAGAAAATCATGTTAAAGTCAGTGAATCATGAATAAAGAATCACGTGAAAAAGAAATGAATCATGAGTAAAGAACCAAGTAAAAAAGAAACAAATCGTGTGAAGAATGTCATGAATCGTGTGAAAAATAAATGAATCATGAGTAAAGAGTCAAATGTGAACAGAAAAGATCATTTTAAGTACGGCACATGATTCGATTATAAGTTATTATTCAAGATAGTTAAGTTGTTTCAGTCATGTACAAATGGAAATGAATCAGATCAATGTTGCTTTGCTTTTTCTCAAATACTGAAAAATATTAGTCAACAAATTAGTGCAATTTTATCCGCTTTTTATTTTTGCTTTTACGTTTATTATTAGCATACAAGTCAATTTTTTAATTAAATAAGTTATATTTTTCCCAGTTAAAGAGGAAAAAAGGGGTCAAGCTGCACTTCAGTTAACAAGCAATGATTTCATTTTATTTTCCTATAACCATACATCCCACAGGATTTCATTTCTCTTATAGACCTGCACTTATCTTTTTTTACATTTTTTTCACAAAATGACAAAGAAGGACACTGTTACTTCTCTCTTGAAGTGAAGAGGACCAAAAAAATGCAGCTTGTCATGTTACCAAAAAACCCACACACCATCCATCATCCATCCCATAAAGCTGTAATCAGGAGCAGCGTAGTCAAGCACAAGTCCAGGATTAATCCAGAGCGAGATCGAGTCAGGAGTGAGTTTTCAGTGGGTTTAGGAAACCTTTAACATTTTTAATGCTACATTTTTACTTCACCTGCTTGGTGTCATTCATGTCACTGTGTGAAAAGAGTGAAATCTGCAAGGAAATGGAAACAGTAAACCTCTACTTAGCTTCATGTTGTCGGATGTATGCAGAGGAAGTCGTTGTCTAAGCTGGATGATGTTTGTACTGTTAAGAAACAACCTTTCACCCAAAAGGGCACATAAAGTGACCATGTAAAACATAACCTGACTGAGTGGTAATGCAAAAAAAAAAAAATAAAAATAAAATAAAAATGAAATAAATAAATAAAGAGATAAATAAATAAAAAATAAAAATAAACAAATAAAAAACAAACAAATAAATAAATAGATTAATGAATAAATAAACGTAAATAAAAAATAAAACAAAAAAAATAAAAAATACAGATAAATACAAAATAATAAAATAAATAAATAAATGAAGAATTTGAAAAGATAATAAAATAAAACAAATAAACAAATAAATGAACAAACAAATAAATAAATAAATAAGCTACTGCCTTGTGTGTGAATAAGCAGCCATTCATAAAAAAAAGAGTGTATTTTTGTGTGGGTCTGCACTGTTTTTTCTGCTATTTTTCCGACCGGATCATACGCTGGATGGACATCTGTCCATTTCACGCTTCATTTATTTCCCCCGTATTTCAAAACAGTTACTGCTCATTCACATTCTGCTCGTGTGTATCCTTCCTCTCACTGATCTGAATGGTCTCAAGTTTTACAAAAGTGCGTTACATGAATGCTGAATATAAAATGTTTAACATGAGCATATGTTGATTTTTTTTAAAAAAACCTTTTTAAAATGTTATTTAAATAAAAACAAAAAACCTGCACTGAGTTCACCTTCACTAAGGAAACTTTTTCAATTTCAGCTTTTACAGGAATCAGTGTGACGCCTTTATAATTCTGAAAACAATCCTCATAAATATAGTCCACATACTGGGCTGCACCAATGATTAAGCTTCGAGTACTGAAAAATGAATTTCTTCTTTTCAAACTTTGTGTAAACTACACTCTCTTTCAATTCAATTCAATTCAATAAACTTTGTTCATCCCCATGGGGCAATTTAAGGCATGCAGAGTAGTTAAAAAGTCAGTGCAAAAATAAAATAAAATAAAATAAAATAGTTGTAACGACGATAAATGGAATAAGTCTGTTAGTGCAAAAAGCTTTTTAGTAAACATCTGTATAAATTATCTGTGAATATTAACTGTTTAATCTGTGAAAATAGCTACTGCTTAATAGCCAAAACAAAAGAAGAGTTAGAAGAAAAAAGTAGAAGGTGAAATGATGGTGATGATGGTGGTGGTGATGGTCTCTTGGTTGAGACTAAGACCAGACTTAATGATACCATCGCTGAAGACGGAGACGAATCCGAGCACAAAGACAAGTTCTGAAACTATATTACGTAAACACCTCCTCTGTTTTAATTTAATGAACAAAGTAAAGATCATGTGAAGCATCCACTGTACAAGTCCCTGTGTATGAGCTGTTACTATAGTAACAACAGTGCATTAGAACCAGTGCATTCATATGAACCTATTGTTCATGTTCTGGTCTAAAGTACCGACCAATCAGATTTGAGAACATGGTGGAAAGAAACCATAATGTATTTAAATGAACATAAACCTGAGACTCACAGCTGCACTACTGACCTCACATCGACGGACCAATCAGACGTGAGAATTCATCACAGCTCTGTAATATAACATCAGCTCTAAAGGGAAGAGACAGCTCTCTGACCCGCGCCGGCTTCGCTTTCCTCTCGGGCTCGTTAGCATTTTTGGTTGAACTGCTGCCTTAAAGGCCTGTCGGTGTCATGCCATAATGGAAAGCACTTTTAAAATAGTCCTCCTGGAACTCATTTTACGTATCATTAATAATAAATTGGTGCCATCAATCCTAATGATACGTAGCTCTTTCACATCCATCCACTTTTAGAAAACTTTTGTTTCCATGGATCAATTAATATCCTTCAGTCCGTGCTACAGCGGGGCAGGTTGGGACAACTGGCTGGCGGTTCTGTGAAGTCCACTGACATTTCTGTTTGATTAAATGCATTACAGGAGCCGTCTCTGTGGCTTTTCTGCTGAGGCTAATGGCTAATGTATGACATTCAAACTCGGCTTGATGGACAGTGTGCTGTGTGTTGCAATTATTTCATAAACACTGTTTAAGCATGTGTGTGTGTGTGAACAAAATAAGTCATGAACCAGTCACTCAGGTACATATATAAGGATGAATGTGGAAAAACAAATTGTAAAAAGAAAAAATCTTGTGAGAATAAATAAAGGGTGTAAAGAATCATGAATCAAATAAATGAATTAATGAATCAATGACTCACATAAGACAATAAATGATTCATGAGAGTCACATGACTAAAAAATGTATTAAAACAGAAAAAAAATGCAAAGCTATTAAACATTTCAATTGGTAGCCTGAGATATAAAGAGATATAAAGGCTGATACTAGTGGAAAGGAAGATTACTTTGTGTGTGTGTGTATGTGTGTGTGAGACAAAAGTCATAAACCTGTCACTCAATGAAATACATAAGGATAAATATCAAAAACAAATAAAAAAAAATCTTGAGAGAATAAATAAAATGGTGTAAAGAATCATCATGAATCAAATAAATGAATCAATGACTCACATAAGACAGTAAATGATTCATAGGAGTCACATGACTCAAAAATGAATCAAAACAGAAACAAAATGAACCAAAGAGTCTCAAAGCTCCTAAACATTTCAACTGGAAGCCTGAGACATAAAAAGATATAAAGGCTGATAAAGATTACTTTGTGTGTGTGTGTGTGTGTGTAACAAAATAAGATGAACCTGTCACTCAATTAGATAAATAAGGATGAATTTGAAAAAATAAATGGTGTAAAGAATAATGAATCAAATAAATGAATCAATGAATCATAAGACAGTACATGATTCATATGAGTCACATGACTCAAAAATGAAACTAAATGAACCGAAGAGTCTCAAAGCTACTAAACATTTCAACTGGAAGCCTGAGATATAAAAAGATATAAAGACTGATAAAGATTACTGTGTGTGTGTGTGTGTGTGTGTGTGTGTGTGTGTGTGTGTGTGTACACACTCATTACAGCGTGACCGTACTCTCAGGTTACAGAGACATCGAGAAACTCAAACATGTCAATGCTCCTCTTATTAACCTGCCTCAAAGTCTCCTTAATGAAATCTCCGCCTTTGATTCCTGCACCTCACATTCCACACATCCACGACCCATAAGCCCTGTGTCGCCATGGAAACATCACACTTGGGGGCCAAAAAAAAAAAAAAAAAGATACAGTAGACACTATGAATCAATGATGTGCTGCTGGAAAAATATTAATTGCAGCAATTTCATCTTATATATAAGAGAGAGAGCGAGCGAGCGAGAGAGAGAGAGAGAGACAGAGAGAGACAGAGAGAGACAGACAGAGAGAGAGAATTTTAACAACAAAGTTTTTATTGCAGAACAAAAGCAATTATATACATACATTTATATTTATACAGACAACAGAATGAGTGCTAATTAGCATTTTTTTCCGTCAACTATAACACCCTGGAATAAAAAAGCAAGAAAATAAATAAGAAGAAAAAGTGATACGAAGATACTGTTTATGTTGCGTGAATGAGACGACAGTAAGAGTTTAAATAAACACGTAACACTATGTTGTGAATATAAAGCTGCATTAATAGTCTGAGTTAATTAGTCCTAGTCCATGAATCACTGTATGTTTTGGATTAGCTTGAGCATAAACAGAGCAAACAAATAAACCCAGAATACTACAAAGTCGTATAAAAATACTGTACATCCTTAATTAATCTTTCAGAACTTTAATAGAATGTAATGTTATTTTTCTTAATTAAAATTTTTACATATAGTTACAAAGCTTACACTTACTTTTAAAATAAATAAATAAATAAATAAACAAACAAATATAACAAACCTCTTATTGAAACTGAACATTTAATTTCATTACTGTCCCTTTTTTTTTAAATATTTTTTTTATTAAAAAAAAAAAAATAAATAAGGGACATAATTTGGTGCTGATCAGAAGGCCATTGTGTTTGATTTGAAATAAACAAGTTTCACAGTAACGGCCGTACTGCTGCTTATTATAGACACAAATCCACTCAGATTTTCTCATCATCATTAAGCTGGACATGCAAATGACTAAACCAAAGCGTTTTCTCATTACACCGTGTCGAAAACATCAGTCCACTGCACTGCAACCAGTCCATTTCAGTTTCATGGGCTGAAAGGAGACAATTCTTTTATTTTTGAAGCTTTAGTTGTTAGTCATGAGCCCATGCTGAGCTCACTTTAATACATCTCTGAATGTCTGATCAACTAGCAATCAGATCACGCAAAAACGCCATGCAAAAATAAATCAAATAAAATATAAATAAACCACACAGAAAGAAAAATCAGAAACATTGGGGAAAAAATGACATGAATCACTTGTAAGAATCACTTGGGGAAAAAAAAGAATCATATTTAAAAACATCACAGATGAAAAGTGAATTATTTGTAAAAAACAAACGAAAAAACAAAACAAATTTATTTAAATTACATATGAAAAATTAATTGAGTGTGGTGGGGGGGGGATCACGTGAAAATCAACATAAAGAATTAAATGTAAAAATAAATGAATCACATGCAAAGAATCATGCATGAAAAATGAATCACGTGTAAAGAATCCCAAACAATAATAAATCAATAAGCATAAAGAATTACACAGGACTCATAAAAATGTGTATGTGATAATATTAAAAATGATGTGGAAAATGAAAGAATTCTAAAAAGGTAAATCAAATATGAAAAAAAGAATCATTTGTAAAGAATCACAAAATAAATGATTCAAGGAAGAGGAGTTAGATGTAAAAAAAAAGTGAATTATTTGAAAATGAATCTAATAATCTATAAACGACCACATGTTAAAAAATAAATGAATCATATGGAGAATCACATGAAAATGAATAATTCATGTAAAAAGTGCATGTTAAAGATTTTATATCATGTGGAAAATGAATTAAATAAAAAGAATCAAATGTGAAAATAAATGAGTCACACATTCATGCATAAAGAATCGGAAAAAAATGACTTGTGTAAAAATGTGAATGATTATTTTAAAAATCATGTGAAAATGAATGAATTGTGTAAAGAATCACAAAGAATCATTAACTGATCATTTGTAATGAATTATATATGAAAATAAATGAATCATGTATGAAGAATCACATTTGAAAAATGAATTATGTATAAAGAATCAAATGAGAGTTGAATCATGTTTGAAGGATAACATGAAAATAGTGAATCATGTAATAATGTGTCAGAGAAAAAAGAAAAGAAATTTAATATTAAGTGTCGAAAAATCATGCTCATTTCCTGTGAGCCGTTTCAGAGTCTTTGGTAAGAGTTAGATCAAGTAATTGATTAAGTTGATGCACTTCAACAGGTCGTTCTGGTAGATGAGAGAAACTTCCAGAAAGGAAATGCTGTTCTAAGAATAGCTAAGGCATGCTAGTATTTTCTGTAAGAAATCCAACTGAAGAGCTTTTGCCCAAGTTTCTGCACATTTTGAAGATCATGTCCAGGTTATAACAGGCTCAGCACATTTTTAATCAACCTTTTTTGCCAAATCATTCCACAGGCTAAACATTAATCCTCAGATTCTTAATTCATTCCCCCAGGATCCTCAGAGAGGCCAGGTTTTAATATTTTAGTTCTTCACACACCTGAGCTAAATCAGCATTCTGCGGTCATAACTTGACTTTCATTAGCTGGACCAGAGGTGTTGGAGAGGAGTGGAGCTAAAATAGAATTAAACATTAAGGCCAACTGTGGTGCTGCACATATACATACATTATATATACAAACATTATATATATATATATATATATATATATATATATATATATATACATATATATATATATATATATATATATATATATATATATATATATATATATGGCTTGACAGAATAATATAGAGGCAGAAAATAAAATGGTGAAATATGAAAGTGAATTAGGCAGGAACATAAACCGGAGAGGTCTAAAGACTAGGAGGTCAAAGTACATTTTATTAGCCATCAGTGCAGACATATCACTACAGTCTGATTTAACTACTGATGCTGGATCACCTTGAGGGTCAGTGGAGCTGACTGTATTACACCACACATTCCTCAGAGAGATTTTACTCTGATTCTTGAGGGACATCCTTTCTGACAGAACTCTGTCTAATTCCTAAGAGGAGAGTTATATTTCTGGTAAGAAAAATCCTTTTGATTCCTGACAAATTGATGAAACACCCTGTCAATTTATTCCTGTCCAAACTCCTTCTGAATCCTGACAACATGCTCTCTGATTTCAGACATAGCTCCCTTTCATTCCTGAAGAAACTCCAGCTGATTCTTCACAGAACTTACCCCTGATTCCTGACAGAACTCACCCCTGCCTCCTGACAGAACTCCATCTGATTCCTGACAGAACTACATCTATTTCCTCACAGAAATCACCCCTGACTCCTGACAGAACTCAAAAGGATTCTTTACAGAACTCACCCCAGACACCTAACAAAACTGCATCTGGTTCCTAACAGAAATCACCCCCGACTCCTGACAGAACTCCATCTGATTCCTGACAGAACTCACCTCCGACTTCTGACAGAATTCTCCATGATTCCCAACAGAACTCCATCTGATTCCTGACAGAATTCCCTCCGATTCCTGCCTCTGATTCCTTACACAGCTTTCTTACATTTCTGACAGAACTTTCTTTGACTCCTGTCAGAACTCCCTTTGCTTCTTGCCCATGTTTTACACAAGACTTCATTTGATTCCTGACACTAATTCCTGACTGAATAGTTTTTAATCCTTTATTCAGATTCTTTGGTCCTTTATTCTGGACCTTATTCCCATCCGAATCTCAAAGAACTTCATCGGATTCCTGCCACAACTCTGTCTTATTATGCTTTGAATAAACAAATGTAACTAGTCATCTTATATCTTTGAAGTTTTTGTTCCCCAGCCACCTTTTCCCAAACATTTTGAGCATTCATTCTTCACGGGCTCTAAAGCTCCTCCATTGATGGATCAAGCTGATTCTGCTTTATCGGCCCTTACGAGGCAGAAGATACATTTTTAACGCTGCAGGAAATATTGAAGGACTCAGCAGTCGGACTCGGAGCAAAATCAAATATTTTATTAACCGGCATCTCTCAAAGTACAATCTTTATGTGGTGGTTGTGTTTATTTCAGGCTGGTGAGAGTTGTGTAACACCTTGGTGAGTGCTGCCAAGTCAACGTCTGCAATAAATGTTCTGGCTTCTCTGGTTTCGATGGATTTATGTAAGTCCTTATCTCTATTTAATACATCGTTGTTTTACCTTTAAATAGTTTATAGGCATCAGATATAAGAGAATTTATACATCAGAGCACAACTCTGGGTCATTGCATTTGTTATTTTTTATTAGATTGGACTCGATTATGTCATTGGAGCCGAGAAACCTCTACATCTTAATGCATATGTTTTTCCCCCCCAAGTGCTTATGCTGAAAAGAAACAAAAAGTTGTGTCACTTGCTAGCAAGATTTGCAACCTGTTGGCCTCATTAATGTTTTAATGAAGTGCAACTTTTCACTTTGAGGACAGGACAGTGTGACTTATTAATGTTGGTACATTCAATTTGCCGTGATGCGGTCTTAGCCAGCAAAAGAGCAATATTAATAGGTCTGGTGTACATGTTCTTATCTGAGCTCAAATAAATTAATCATGTCTCCCCCGTGTAGATGCTGAGCTCTGCGGCAAACATCTGTGGCATAAATTAGGGCGCCTCTGCAGACTTGCGGCGTCTCGAAACATAAACAGTAACGCGTGCTTCGCGTCTCTGGGATGACTTTGAAAAGCCAAGAGCACACACAGCAGGGTGGGAGCAAAATAAAAACAACCCGGATTCCTTGATTGGTTTAATCGGCGCTTAATGCTGCAGGAAACATCATGTAGAATGAGTCAGAATCTCTCGCACATTATTGAGCCGGAGTTTTAGGGGAAATGAGCAGCCCACACTCTAAATGACAGATTCAATATTTTGCTTAATTTCCTTTTTTAATTAAATAAACCTTTCCTCCCATTCTCCCTGTAATTAAATTTAAGGGCTGGCTCATGAAACACACCCAAGAGGATCTTCATGGTCAACCCCCCCCCCCCCCCCCATGAGATTTAACATCCATCATGCTGTAAATCACAGAGTGGGAGTGGTAAATGTCTTCAGCTGGAAAAGGAGAGCTGATGACAAGCAAAAAGAAAAGAACTTTAAACACATGTTTATGTTTATACTATATTTCTGAACATGTGATGAAACATGCTCTCATTACTGTCAGAACTCGTGCCTGACCAAACTCCTTCTTATTCCTGACATTTACTGGATTTGGCAGATGCCCTTATCCAGAGCGATGTGCAAAAGTGCGTTGAAGTCTACATCAATGAATACATCAATACTGGTTGACTAGGTCACAAACTAAAGATACCATGAGTCTAAAACTCTGCTGGGAGAAAATAGCACAATTTTTTGACAACATTCCCTTTCATTCCTTACAGAACTCCATCTGACTCCGAACAGAACTATCTCTGACAGAACTCCCTTTGATGGAATTCTTTCAGGATTCAGCGGGAGTTCTTTCAGGAATCAGCAGGAGTTCAGACTTCTGACAGAACTCCCTTAGACTTCTGACAGAACTCCCTCCTAAACGAACTCCCTCAGACTCCTGACAGAACTTCTTCCTGACTCCTGATGGAACTCCCTCCTGACAACCCCCCCCCCCCCCCTCCCATTCATGACCAAACTCCCTCCTGACAGAACCCCCCATGACTCCTGACAAAACTCCCTCCTAACAGAACCCCCCATGACTCCTGACAAAACTCCCTCCTGACAGAACCACCCCCCAACTCCTGACAGAACTGACTCCTGACAGAACTAACTCCTGACTCCTGACAGAACTCCCTCCTGACAGAACCACCCCCCAACTCCTGACAGAACTAACTACTGACTCCTGACAGAACTCCCTCCTCACAGAACCACCCCACTGACTCCTGACAGAATTTCCTCCTGACAGAACTAACTTCTGACTGAACTAATCCCAGACAGAACTCCTGACCTCTGCCAGAACTGACTCCTGAAAGAACTAAGAACTAACTTCTGACCAAACTAACTCTTGACTCCAGACAGGACTCCATTTTATTCCTGACATAACATGTACTTAAAAGAAAGTGAATGTTTCATTTAAATCTGGATTATAATAGAGATCTGCTTTACATACATTGTAATTTCTATTCTGATTTATCACATGAACCACCAGAAGAATTGAACTTTGAGCAGAATTGAACTTAGATGGCAAGAATTTATTGCACAAAACTTGCACAAATCTGGAGTTTAATCAAAACAGTCAAATAGTATCTGTAGTATATCTGTATTCATATATTATATACACTAATATTTTAATTTTTTTTATTATACACTTATTTTTGATATTTTAATTATACACTAATATTTACATTTCTCCTCTTCCCTAGCTGTATAATTATATTCTACTTATTTTGTAATTCTATACAAATATATTAATACAAATATCAGTCAATTTTTATTTGATTTAATTCTATTTATATGACACATATACTAAAGTAATAAGTAAATCATTGAATAAACAAATTATCGAATCATCAAATTATGGTCAAAAGGAATGTTCTCATGTTCTTTACTTCTTGATTCTGATTGGTTAGATGGGGTTGATTAGTTTTCTATAAAAGCAGCTCTGAGACACAGGTCACAGGTTTAGAATAATGTGCTGGCTCTAATACTATACCTTAGTTAGCAGAATATATCTATGAAATATTTTTGTCTTGACTGAGAGAGACTGAGAAAAAGAGGGACAGAGAGACAGACAGACAGACAGACAAAGAGAGTGAGAAAGAGAGGGACAGAGAAAGACAGACAGGCTGTAATTTCTGCAATAATGTAATACATCTTTTAAATTAAAAATAAATTAGTGTGGTATAGGATGAATAACAACACTTTAAAGGAAATGAACTTTTAGGAGATAACCAGAAGTCTGCTTTGTGTCAGACCAATAATAAATCAGCTTTGTGAATAAAAATAAATAAATAAATAAATAAAATGAACAGATTAAAATGTTAATTGAAATTTATCCCTAGTAAGAAAGCCTCACCTCTGGCTTTCTTACTATGGTGAGGAAAATGAAATAGGAATAAGAAACACTGAGAGGATCTGGACTCAAAAGGGAACCTCATCCTCATCTGGGTGAGATTGGAGAGAGAGATTATAAATCATTTCCTTTCTGAAACTGTATAGTGTCAAGTGAAATTGTGTAACCAGGAGCTTTTGAGCATCGGAGTAATTTCTGAATTTATTATATTTATAAAATAAATTCCATCCTGCTGAACCTATCAAATGTTCAGTGTTCAATGACGGAGACCCGAGCACAAAAAACAGTCCAAAGACCCTATAACAGCACTTCCTGTCCATTTTGACTCCTCACTTATTACCTTCCCTTCAGGTGTAGGAATTTACCATGGCATCACATTCTCGAAGTGACTCTCAGACTGCTGTAAAAGTTTGATGGGTCACATAAGAAAACAGCAAGTGATAAACTAGGCAGAGATGTGTGCTACTCTCCCGGGACTGGGAGAGAATCAGACATCTGTAATGTTTACTTTCTTTCCAAAAGTTTTTTATTGCTATATAAGTATAAATGACGTGCCAAAAAGAAAAGGAGACACCACTTTCCACCACAGCACTAGCCTTCACTGTTCTGGAAATATTTTTAGTTTCTTTCGTTAGTTTTACGACATGGAACCAGATCATGACAAGGCTGATGACAGGGATGCACTCTCTCTTGTTTTCTCAGTCTCCCACTTCCACTAAGTCTTGAAAGCAGAAGCAGCTACGTGTCAAGTTTAACCACGCTCCACAAGGATGCCTCATAATGCAAGAATAACCAAGCCCACGTTTATTCGCTGGTTTTCTTCACACATGATTCAAGACATATTGACTGGAAATAAAAGACGGAAAAATAAGTTTCCTCCTCCACAGTGCGGAAGCCGGCAGGTGAGTTTGAAAAGGTCATCCATCTATTTTATAGCACTTTCATCAGTATGCGGACGTTTTCGTCTTGGTATTTGGAAAACTTCTAAAGTTTTATTGCAGTTCTGCCGGGTCTCCCGTCCTGGGACACGCACCGCAATCTCTTCCGTGAAGAAGTAGGTCAGCGTTTATATTCCCCAAGAGTTTCACGATTGCAAACTCATTCTCCCAAAAGCACTTCTACATTAGATATATGTAATATAATGAAAAGTAATATTCTGATATATGTTCTAGAAACAACCTGCTGTCTAAAAAATTTAAGGAGCAAAAGCAATGCGATTAGATTCCCTTTTGATTTCAGATAAAGGACAGTGTAAGTAAAAGATTTCATGTTGTATTTGACCCTATCCTTAAGGTAAAGCTTCATAACTTTCCATATGAATTGAGTCATGCGAATCGGGATGACTGTGTGTGTGAAATGATGTGAACTCCATCATCAATGCCTGGAATTTTACTAGGCACCTTACCCACTTTTCCTGCTGTGAATGATTTGCATACTAATATTATAATAAAATAAATAAATTATATAATAATTATATAATAAAATTGACTAGACTGGATTACCCACAATGCAATGTGTCATCCTGCTGACTGTAGTGCAGTGGGATTTAACACTTGAATCAGCTTTAACTAAAGAGAGTGATGCAGCAGCACTTTAGTCCTTTAGTCTGCTTGGTTCTCTTATGTCCCCATGTGTACATACTGCTCATGCAAAATGTTAGCTTCCAATGGTTCAATTTTCATGCTAATAGCACTGTTAACACTGTCATGATCGCCAACTGAATTAGCGCTAACTAGTGGTTTCTGCCATCCTAGCTGAAAAGGTTGGGGTCAGGGTGTGATAAAACCCCTGGAGCAGTGAGGGTTAAGGCCCTTGCTCAGTTGCCCAACAAAGGCAGCTTGGCAGTGTTGCGACCAATCCAGAGCCTTAACCACTTGTCCCAGCACCCTCCCCCCAAACGTTTTCTTCATTAGTTCATCAATTTTGCCAATTACCACTAGCTAGTCCTACAATGGCTACTGAAACGGAAAGGTTAACACGAAGCTATGTGATGCAATCTATATTTATATAGTATTTGCTACAGCTCTTAGCACATGTTTTAGTGATGGAAAAGTTGACAGCTACACTGACAGAGATGGCAGGATACATGTGTGGGATTCAGGATCCGGCTATTTAATAAGTCTAGACAGTCACAGACAGACACATCAAGTGGCTCAGATAAAGAGGTGCACAGCGAAGTATGTATGTTCTACTCAGGGAAGGAATTCATCAGTTATTTCATCAGACAGTATAGAGTGGACACTCAGTGTGTCTGAAAAGCAAATGAAACACCACATCACTGCTATTCTTTCATAACAAGTCAGACTAGTTCCTACACTTAAATGTGGTATAAAGGTTATTTTTTACATAATCATTACAGAAGTAATGGTGAATATGAACACACATTCATGAACCTCAATTAATTCAAAAGAGCAAAAGCAATGTGATTGGATTTCCTTTGAGATCTGATAAATGCTTTGACCACTGTACTTGACCCCAACATTTACATTTAACTCATGCAAAGTCATGCAAATCTGGACGACTCTGCAAGCATGAATGACGCAAACCCAATCACCAATGCCAGGAATTTCACAAGTTGCCTTACCCCTCATTGCCTACCAAGAATAATTTGCATATTAATGTTTACTATCAAGTTGATTAACTTTGTAATGAAATTGACTGTTTAATTATTTCCTACATTACCCACAAGACCATGCGCCATCCTGCGGATAGTAAAGTAGTCAGATTTTACACTTGATTCACTTCTACCTATAGAGCGATACTGCAGTACTTTAATACTTTAGTCTGTCCAGCTCACTTGTGTCCTCTTCTGTATATTCTGGTCAAACACTATTACTTCCAAAGCTTCAACTTTTATGCTAATACCACAGTCAACACCATCACACAAAAAACAAGAACCTGAACATAAATACAGACACAAATCCAGTCAGAATAAACCCAATTTCTGAGCACTACTGCCACTTACAGTCAGTCTAAACTATGTGTGATCAGTGGTAGTGAGGAAAGATGAAGACTTCATTAAGTTAAGTAGCCTTGTCACATGTACATTACTGCACAGTGAAATTCTTCCATCGTACAGTATATCCCATCCTTGGAGGGTTGGGATGAGAGTGCAGGGTCAGCCATGATGCAGCACCCCTGGGGCAAGGTGGGTTGGGGACCTTGCTCAAGGGACCAATTGTGGCAGCTTGCTGCACTAGGGCTTGAACCCTGATCTTCCAATCAACAACCCAGAGCCTTAACCACTTGAGCTAACACCACCCGTACAAGCCTGGAAGTACTGCAATACCAGGTTGATGCGCGGAGTGGACGGAGAAAGCCTCCTAAAAATCTGACTA
The DNA here is from genome assembly GCF_019097595.1 of Hemibagrus wyckioides. Classification (NCBI taxonomy): domain Eukaryota; kingdom Metazoa; phylum Chordata; class Actinopteri; order Siluriformes; family Bagridae; genus Hemibagrus; species Hemibagrus wyckioides. The sequence goes on from NC_080723.1 coordinate 21,928,239, forward strand.
ATACGGAGTCTTCATATAGAGGACGTATCAGATATTAAACTGATAAGAACAGATACTACACAGTTTTAGTACAGGACAGGACACAACACCATCATCATCTAGTGCTAATTTTTCTAAGACGTAATCTGTTAGAATCCCATTTAAACACCTCATACTCATAACCAAGTCTTTTATTCTCCTACCTACTATGTCAGTTGAGAAAGCTGAAAAGCCTCCATCCAACCACAGTGCCTTAACTACTGAAGAGGTGCACAGTGTGGAACAGGCTGCTTTCAGCCTTCACCACAGTATAGAAAATATATCCACCCACAGTGAAAAGAACTTCCTAAAAAGCTGAAAATTGCCACTCACAAACCACAAAAACCTTTTGAAACGGTCAGATATCAGGGTGGCATTGTGAATAGGTGCAATGTGGTGTTGCAGACCCCTTGTAGAGTCATGTTATCCCTATACTCTCCAAGTGTGAATCACACACAGTGTGATTAAATACACAATTAATTATTAATTAACATACAGTAGAATTAAAAAATAGCAATGAATGAATCCCATGCCCAGTCACCAAGACATTCAAGCATGACTTAAATGATGACCTTGGATAAGCTCAACCTGTTAAGAACTCACCTGAAAATCATTATGACTTTTTTCCCTTTGAATACCAAAATTTCTGACTTACTTGTGAATATAGGTTTTGAACCCCCAAATCCCTGGACTTTGACTTCCCCTTGAACCCCCAAATCCCTGGACTTTGACTTCCCCTTGAACCCCCAAATCCCTGGACTTTGACTTCCCCTTGAACCCCCAAATCCCTGGACTTTGACTTCCCCTTGAACCCCCAAATCCCTGGACTTTGACTTCCCCTTGAACCCCCAAATCCCTGGACTTTGACTTCCCCCGAACCCTAAAATCCTAGCCTGGTGACATCATGTCACCACAAACACAAAAGCTCTGGCTATTATTATTTTGTTTTTTATTTTGGATATGATAAAAAAAGCTATGTATTTGGAATCTGGGAAAATAGGTCATTCTTTCAAACCATCTCTATGTTTTGATTGATTGAGGCAAAGCATTTGGCCCTCGCTCTGATATCTCACAAATTACACCTGCAATTCATGAGCATCCTTAGAATTACAAGCTGTGTGGTGTTCTCTGTTACATGACTAATCTTGGTGTGCACTTTAAAGCTTCAGCAGGCTCTCGAAAATAGACTGTGAAGTTTTTCAAACCCCAAACACAGTGAGTGACACTCAGCAAGACATAACCTCTTAGTGACCTACAGCAAGGGATGACCTCAGAGTGATTCTCAGCAAGGCATGACTGCATTACGAGATTTTCCATTCATTAAGCAAATAATCTATGACAACACAAATGAACACATGGAGTGCAGAGAAAGGACTACCACTGTGATGTGTCGTAACAGATGTTCTTCAAAAACATGGGCAACTGTAGTCGTAGAGCTTGGATTCGCTTCAACAAGGTAACAAGCGAGACTTGCAAAGAAGCCTTGAGTGGCCAAGTGTAACAACTGAGACCTGGGAGATGGTTTAGGCTCTGTGTGCTGGTTGCAATAGAAACACTGCACTAAAATAAATTAGCTAAATTAGCAGAGGGTTAAAGGGAAAATTCCAAAGTGTAATCACAGACTGAAAACACATTCATATCAGACAGGTACTTGCACAGTGGAACATGCTGTGAGCAGGACCTTGCAAAACAACTGTGAACATGACTGCAAAGGTAGACAGGTCATGAAACAGGAAGTGGAACTTATTACTCAGGGTACAGGGCCCTGGAATGTGGGGGTGTGTTGGGATGAGATGTTTGCAACAAGTCTGGAACCACATATTGATATTGACTTTGGCCACATTCCTGTAAATAGATCTCTGTATAGTAGGTGTGGCTGTGTAGCCTCCTGGTGGTCCAGTGGTAGGATCCCATACGCTCATTGCTGTGGCCCAAGAGAACTAATTTTGAAAGTTGAAATCTTATTTACAGAAGAGGAGTCCACAAATGTTGCTCCTGGTCCAGCTCAAGATATTAAGTAAGAAATTAAAAATGATTGATGATTCAACTTAGATACCCACATTAAAGAAGTTGTAGTTGAAGATTGGCAGAAGTATCAAAAATAACTATTGGGATTTTTTAGTAAGGGAGTTCGAGACCAACAAGTAGATACCTACATACCAGGATTCCTAGAAACCTGCCCAGGAGGCACTCTATCATTGATTACCTCTGCCCGACATATGTACTGAACTTCTGGAAGCACTGGACAACCTCTGGGGCACCCTTGTCTGACATTCACTTTCAGAAATAAAAGTACCAAACTTGTCAGTACAGTGGTACCATCAAGGGTATATCTTTTTTATTTTATCTCTAGCATGTATCATGATCCTGGGAATGTGCATGTGGTGAACCTTTCATTTTAATTTAGAAGAAATACTTTGGATATGCATAAGTGGTCCTTAAGGTCTAATTACACACCTTAAAATAATTTTAAACGATTCACAGTATACACTTAAGATGCTACGGGTGTACCTGATGGTAGCACTCCAGCAACTGGAAAAATGCCACTATGCCAGAGAGTGTTACAATTTCTCGAATCTTTTCAGCGAGTCGAGTCATTTCAGTTCATTCAGTTAAATGATTCATTTCCCAAATTGCCAAGACTGATGAATATTGCATGCAGTGAAATGCTGGAAATCTCCAGCCCTGACCGAATGAGAATGAAATGAACTAAATATCAATATCTTAATACAGTCGTGTTTTAGAAAGAGAAACATCAGTGACTCTGTGAAATCCCACAACAGTTAAGGAGGTTATCTTTAAAAATATAGTTTGGCCCTTTTCTGAGAATTCTGGTAGTTTTATACCAAATCAAGATATTGATATCATTTGTGTTAGAAACAAGTCAGCCATTGAAAGTTATATGATTGAAAGAACTTTCATTTTTTATGTGATTTCTTCTGTAAGATTCATTTGCGTTCACAATAAAATTAACTCCACATTATTTTTCCACACAATTCATTTACTTTCGCAAAGTTTTTCCCACATGATTCATTTATTTTCATGCGATTTTTTTCCCCCTCCTGATTTGTTCATTTTTTACATGATTATTTTCTCATTTTATTTTTATAGGATTCATTTACTTTCACATGATTTTTTCCCCTCTCACAATTTAATCACATTATCCACGTGTTTTCTTCAAACGAGCAGGTTTGAAGGAAATTTTTCAATAAGACTTTGTAATAAATACACAAGATAAAGAAATGTGTTAAAAAACAACACTAACCGTTCAAAAGTGTCTCAAGTAATTTAACATAGAATTATCACACAATATGTGCTTTTCTAGCATCCATGCTAATGCTAAAGACACGCTCATGTAATGGTTAAATTGAATTATTTGAATCTATAAATTTGTCTGAACAAAGAAAGAAAAACAATTAGAAAACTTATTTTTCTGCTTCTCATGATCTTCAGGAAAATTCAGATGATGCAACTTCCTGTTAATTTTCGAATATTCCAGATATTTTCACAAACCTACGAGATAAAAATATACATTATCTATGTGTTTTCACTGAAGCTTTCACTCCTGCACTCTTTAGTCAGTTCTCAGAGTAAAAAGTAAAAGTTTGAACATCACATAGTCTTTTTTTTTTTTATTCCTTTTTAATGGAAGAATAATTTGTCATGCACAGAACCTGAAGTACTTAATCTTGATGTGCAGATTAAGCCTGAAGAGAAGCTTTGAGTGCCGAGTCTGATTCATCTGTGCGCTTTAAATTGAATTTCTGCTCAAAAACAATTCTAACGTCGACGGTTTAATTGGAGGAGGCAAAAAAAAAAATCATTCCAGATGTTTATTTGATGAGAAACGACTGGATGAGGTGTTACAGACTGTTGTGTCTGATGTTATCTGAAGCCTTGCATCATGATGTCAGTTCTGTCTCCAGTCATGCAGTGCTTCATAATTTACAGTACACATTTCCACTGGCCTAAATTTGATAACCTGGGATAATCAGGTTATTCTGGCCATTTTGTTTTAGATGAAACCTACTCAGGTGTTGTTGAACACGGTGCTGGATGCTTGGGGTTTATGTATCTATCAATATTCTGCTGGTCAAATCAGAAGAACACACAGCTGTGCTGCCAGCGAAGCAGATAATCAGAACGAAATTCATGTTTAGCCGTTGTTCTACGGCTCATTGCTTTTTTAATTTGGATAGCTACGGATTTATTTATATTCGAAAGTCTTCCTGTGCAACACACACACACAAAAATGGAAGCTATTTAAACTAACCCACATGGTGTAGCCTGTATGTGTATCCTGAGCCTCTGTATCGAAATAAAAGCCACACTGGAATATATGAATACAATCTTACATGCATGGAAAAAACTCCATAATAAGCTTTTCCCGGGATGCAGCTGACCCCTTGGTTGAACCCGGAGACAGGTTTTCTACTTCGGATCAACGATTGCCGGATAACAAGGCATTTCATTCTGAGCCGGGAGTTCCAGATGTCACCGCGAGCCACAGGGATGGCCACTTGTAGACCTCGTTTCCAGTCCCAGAACCCAAAGATATGATCAGAATCTCATTTCCGTTTGCTTCACCCTTCAGTAGGCAGGTCCAGAGCCAGAGAAAGTACTTGCGTGTGTCACATGTTGCAAAAGTAAGCTCATGCACATCTGGAATATCAGCCAGCACTCTGGAGGCTGTTAATGGATACGAATACACTGAGGTGGATAGATCACGTCCAGCACCTTTTATAGTTTCAGTTCTACTAATCTGTAGGTTTTTTTTTTTTTGTCCTTGTTTGTCAGACGTTAAGCTTCTCCGCTCAGACAAAATGAAAGCTGATAAATAAAAGCAAAGCTAGAGTTAATAGGATTAGTGAATGCTTTGTAAGAAAAGCAACTCGAACAGCTTTCTCTAAGAACACAGAGAGTGTTTATGGGATTTTCTCAGCTACAAGTGACAGCAGGAGATTACGAAAATGATTACTAAAGACAAATGAATGCATCAACGTTTTGGCAGGAAAAACAACAAATCATTGACTTAGAGATGATTTTTATAATATAAATGATTTTTTAAGAAATAAAAAAAGAGAAAGAAATGGAAAGAATATTTATTTATATTTATTTATTTATTTATTTCCAGCTTTTTTTTTTTTTTAATTTGTTTTATTTGAAATATTTATAAAATATTTGATATTCATGTTCTGTAAAAGATGGCTTCATATGGAAAAAAATAACTCCAAAGACTAAAGGTTATATTTAAAATAAATAAATAATAAAAATTCTGTGAGCGCTAGGGATAACAGGTTTCCAGGAGCCAGGGACCAGGGAGCCAGGGACCAGGAACCAGGGAGATCTGGTTTCTCTCTTCTTTAGACGAAGTTAGAAGTTTCCCAGAATGAGAAAAAAAATGAGAAAAAGAAAAGCTTCATGTAACACAGGTATGAGTGAGAGGTCTTCAGCCTAGTGTGAAGGTTTAAAGACCAGCTTGGAGAAGTTTCTGGGTAATAAAATAAGGAAATGAATGACTATTCTGTAAAAATGCTATGTGAAGTTATAAGTTGTGAATGAAAAATGACTTTATCCAGCGTTTCCAGTGCATAGTGGTAAAAGTTAATGAACAAAACAAACAAAAACATCCTCCTGTAAAGGCCACGCCTCTTTCTTGTTTAAATATGAATATCCAGACAGCCAGAGTGTGAGCACTAAACAGGCATCCAGTCAGATCTGTGGGTTTTCTTTAAGTATTTAATCAATTATAAATTTTGATGGCTTGATGGATGGAGGGGCGGGATATCATCAGGTTGTGGGAGGCATCATCAGGGCTGGGGGGCATAATCAGGGGTGGGAGGTGGTGTACTAGGGCATCTCCTTCAGGTCTCTGGTTCAATCTCGATCTATATTATTGTCTCTGCAGATTTTTCCACAAATCCTTCCCTCGTTTGAGGAAACCTCATTTAGAGGAAAAGAGCCCCAAGGTTACCTATAAATAGTTTAATTGCTTGCCACCTGCTTCCTGAGATGATAATTACGCCCGTCTCCCTTCAAAAATTGCCCCTCATTCTATGATAAACCTGCCTTTTTTTTATCGCAATCATGTTCCTGTCTGTATTCATTGAGCAGAGGTGATCCTCTTTAACAGAGAACAATGTCAGGGAAATAATCGAGGCTAAAAGTAAAATTGGCTAAAAGGAATTGGAAGTTAAATTAAGCTTAATTAAGAAGAGAAAAAAGAGCTCTGTGTACACAGTGGAGTCGGTTGAACGGAGCTTGATTCATCCGTCAGGATGAGTGGGTTCGAAGGAAAGACTTTAAGATAAAGAAATTTGTTTAAAACTCAAATCATTTTTAACTTAACAATTAACACACTCACAAAATCTTTCTAGCATCTACGCTAACGCAAAGAGACGCTAATCTAATGAATAAATAGAATCTTTCCAATTGTTTCATCTAGAAATTTGTCAAAATAACAAACAGGAAAATATGGGGAAAAAACTTACTTTTCTTCTTCTCCTGATCTTCAGGAAAATTGAGATGATGCAACTTCCTGTTAATTTGGAATATTATGGATATTAACATAGAGACTTCTTCTTCTTCTTCTTCTTCTTCTTCTTCTTCTTCTTCTTCTTCTTCTTCTTCTTCTTCTTCTTCTTCTTCTTCTTCTTCTTCTTCTTCTTCTTCTTCTTCTTCTTCTTCTTCTTCTTCTTCTTCTTCTTCTTCTTCTTCTTCTTCTTCTTCTTCTTCTTCTTCTTCTTCTTCTTCTTCTTCTTCTTCTTCTGGCTTTTCACTTCAGGGGTGGCCACTATCTTCTTCCCTATCTTCTGCATCCTCAACTCTTACACCCACTAGCTTCATATCCTCATTTATTCCATCCATATACCTCCTCTTTGGCCTTCCTCTTTGCCTCCTGCCTGGCAGCTCCATGTCCAACATTCTCCTACCGATATACTCACTCTCCCTCCTCTGAACATGTCCAGACCATCTTAATCTGTCCTCCCTAACTCTGTAATCCAGGGCTGAATAGGGGACAAAAACACAGTACAGGTGTGGTTGCTAATCAGACATGTGACCTGGTCAGGTGACATGCAGGGGCTGATGGGTAATGTAGTCCAGCGCTGAATTGACCACCAATGGCAAAAAAAAAGGGAAACAGATGAAAAAATTAATGTACTGTAGAAAATAGTAATAATAGTAATAACTTCAAAGGCTGAAGGTGTCTTAAGAGATTAAATAAATGATAAAAAAAATTGACAGTTCATATTCATTCTCTCTCTCTCTCTCTCTCTCTCTCTCTCTCTGTGTGTGTGTGTGTGTTATTCAGATTGAACAGATAAACTGTCAATCACAGAAACAAACAATTGATAGAAAAAAATATTTTTTGGAGATATTTATTGCCTATGACTGAAGGTATAGTGTAAGTGTAATATTATAAGCGATGTACATATTTACAAATAAAATATCAATGAGAAATTAATGCAACCCTCCCCCCCATTTCCCCAAGCATGAGCTCACCCACAAAACTCCAACACACATCAGCAGAATCTGGTCATTAAGCGCATTAAGTTCCTCTCATCCAGTTGTGATAAAGTAGGACACAGTTTCCCAGACACAATGGATGCAGCGTTTCCTTCTTTTTCATTTCTTGCCAACGGGAGGCTGATGAATAGAGGCAAATTGCCACTGACCTAGTTTTATATTTCAGTCCCTCATGCTGATTCATGGTGCTGAACGTTAAAGAATAAGGGACGCTCTGAGAGAGAGAGAGAGAGAGAGAGAGAGAGACAGACAGACAGACAGAATGAGACAGATACAGGGTGAGAGAGAGAAAGGGAGAGAGAGAGAGAGAGAGAGAGAGAGACAGACAGAATGAGACAGAGACAGAGTGAGAGAGAGAAAGGGGGAGAGAGAGAGAGAGAGAGAGAGAGAGAGACAGACAGACAGAATGAGACAGAGACAGAGAGAGAGAGAGAGAGAGAGAGACAGACAGACAGAATGAGACAGAGACAGAGTGAGAGAGAGAAAGGGGGAGAGAGAGAGAGAGAGAGAGAGAGAGAGAGAGAGAGAGACAGACAGACAGACAGACAGAATGAGACAGAGACAGGGTGAGAGAGAGAAAGGGGGGGGAGAGAGAGACAGACAGACAGAATGAGACAGAGACAGAGTGAGAGAGAGAAAGGGGGGGGGAGAGACAGACAGACAGACAGACAGAATGAGACAAAGACAGGGGGAGAGAGAAAGGGGGAGAGAGAAAGGGGGAGAGGGAGAGAGAGAGAGAGAGAGAGAGAGAGAGACAGACAGACAGACAGACAGACAGACAGAATGAGACAAAGACAGGGGGAGAGAGAAAGGGGGAGAGAGAGAGAGAGAGAGAGAGAGAGAGAGAGAGAGAGAGAGAAAGGGAGGAAGAGAAAGACAGACAGAGAGAGAGAGACAGGGACAGACAAACAGAGAGAGATAGAAAGAGAGACAGAGAGAGATTCAAAGACAAGAGACTCAGAGAGAAAGAGAGAGAGTGAGTGGGAGAGAGAGAGACAGAGTGAAAGACAGAGAGAGAGAGAGAGACAGGGTGAGAGAGACAGAGAGGGAGAGAGAGAGAAAGAGAGAGAGACAGCAGACAGACAGAGTCTCAAAGATAAGAGACTCAGAGAGAAGGAGAGAGAGAGAGAGACAGAGTGAAAGACACACAGAGAGAGAGAGACAGAGAGAGAGAGAGAGAGAGAGAGAGAGAGAGAGAGAGAGAGAGACAGAGTGAAAGACACACAGAGAGAGAGAGACAGAGAGAGAGAGAGAGAGAGAGAGAGAGAGAGAGAGAGACAGAGTGAAAGACACACAGAGAGAGAGAGAGAGAGAGAGAGAGACAGAGTGAAAGACACACAGAGAGAGAGAGACAGAGCGAGAGAGACAGAGAGGGAGAGAGAGAGACAGAACGAGAGAGACAGAGACAGAAACAGACAGCAGAGAAACAGAGAGAGAGAGAGAGAGAGAGAGAGAGACAGAAAGAGGGAGACAGAGCAGTATATAGGAACACATGAATGCTTTCTTCACACCGCACTCATGAGCATGAAATTCCCCACAGATATTTAGTCTAACTGCAGTGAATAAAGTGTTTTTTTGTTGTCATGTGAACCGTAAAGCTTCGTTTTGGCTCATGGGAGGTTTCCTTATTTTGAAGTTTCTGTCTAGAATCCAAAAATATTACAAATACTCCGAAGATCTCTGTCTTTATACATGCTCTTGATATCAGACATGTTTCTACTCTGTGCTGATCTGCTCATTAGAGAACTTAGAGAATGTTTACTGGCATGTTAGTATGATATTAACAGGTGTGTGTGTGTGGAGTCTGTATGCTCTCCCCATGCTTCAGGGGATCCCTCAGGGTTCTCTGGTTTCCTCCTTCAGTCTAAAAACATGTGTTGTAGGCTGATTAGGAGGATTAAATCGTCGGGAGTGTGTGTGATTGCTGCCGTGTGATGTGCCCCGAGTCCACTGGATGGAAAATTGATGGATGGATGGAAACATATATATTTAAAAAATAAATGTAAATAAAATAAATAAATAAAATAAATAAACAAAAAAATAAAACAAACAAACAAATGTCTGATAATCCCGTGTGGAAATAAACAAGATATGAAAAAAAAATAAAAAATGGCACATGGAAAAAAAAGTGTAAAAATTAAAATCTGGAAAAGTGTAAAAAAGAATGCAGAAAAAATTTGGGTAATAAAACAAAAACAAACAAACAAAACCCAAACTGAAAAACAAAATAAAACAAAAACAAGCAAAAAAGAAAAGAAAGAAAAAAAGAAAGAAAGAAAGAAAGAAAGATTAACTGAGTAAAAAAAAATCTCTCACTGGTGAAAAGAAAAAAATTAAAATGTAAAATTAAATAAAAAAAAATCAATAAAAGCATATCTGAACATTTCGCGTGTTTACATTTCAACTGTTTACTCTTATATGAAGTTTCTGTGACTCTTCTCTACACCGTCGTGATGTGAGCAGTTCATTTTTAAAGCCTAAAATGAATAAAAGTGAAATTTAGACTGGAAGCTCGAGTGATATAATCATCAGCGATGGATGGAGCGGAGATAAAAAACCTTTCCAGAAAACATCAGCACGATAAATTACGCTTTGGATCTTAACCCGAGCCAAATGTTTCAACTTTACGGCGTATTTAAAGCTTCTAATCTTGTTGCCCTGACTGTTTATTAAGCTAGTTTTGACACTTGCATTTCGAAGCTGGTTAATTTACCTGAGTGTCAGGAATAAAGAGGTGATTAGGTGCGCTGTCTGCCTTTAAAAGACCAGCAAGTGTTTTTATTAGAGCCGTGTAAGCTGAAATAAAACCCATGTGCTTCTTTTAATCCGCACTCTCATTTATTATACATTTGAATAAAAAAAAATCTTGCTCTTTAACCGTGATGATAAGATGCGTTACATTTGAAAGTGTGTTAAAGGAGGAAAGGAAGCATAAAAAAAAACCCGTTAATTAATTAACAGCAGCTAAACATTACTTCTGCATACTAAGACCGCATTTCTACATTTACACTTCAGCCCTGTTTAATGCTCGATTCTGACTGGTCAGAAGGTGATGATTTTTTTTTTGTAATACCCTCGTTCTAATACTGTACCTTATTGTGCATTGTACGTGTTGGTATTTTACAAATAAAGTGTACATATGGTGAAGTTTTCTATAATTAAATATATTCAACATTTCTGGAATTTAACCCTTTTTACCACTATGCCAAGGTTCGAATTATGGGACATCAATCAGTATAAATAAATGAATGATGTTCTGTTGGCTTTCAGTGTGTTTTAGTCGTGTGTTTTTCCCTCTGTTGGAGAACCTTACACAGAATTTTTCTGGTTGAAGATGAAATTTGAGATCTGCTTTTTAGACGATCAAGCATTTGGAGAACATCTCAGAGAGCAGAAATGGGTTTGAGATCAACATTTACTTTAAAGATACAAACATTTGTGTGGAGAAAAATAACTATTTTTGTTTCTTTGGATCTTTTCTTTAAACATATTGCCCCTAGGAGGCTAGAGAAGAACAGAAATCCTCCTGGAACACTACAAATTCTTAAAGTCCTGAGTGTCTGCTTTCATATGAGCTTCATATTAACCACCACTGTGGAGTGGGACATGACAAAGACACTCAATCATCAACATGGACACAATAACAACAGGAGGAAACTCATTTTGTGGCCTCTGGTAATTACGGAGTCTCTAGTGTGAGCTTGCTGTAACAGCCAGAGGTAAAACTTTAACTTGATGTAAGGCTGGTGAGGAAAAAAACTATTACCAACCGTGATAAATGCCGCTGTGGTATCAGAGCTCTTCATGACGTATTCTAGAGGAACATAGTCAACTTCATACTGTAGTAAGAAACTTCCCTTCATCACATCACTCCATACCATCGTTGATGGTTTTCCCATAACAGTGTTTTATTTCTAGCATAACAGCTAAATGCAGGATATATACAGTGATGTGCAGAACTATACAGAACTATCTGCTGAACTATAAATCATAAAATACCTCCAAATCACTGAGCTTTTCAGATTTCCAGTCCACATGTCAGATATTTTATTGACATCGAAGCTGTCCCTTTTTTTTTTTTTTTTTTTTTTTTTTTTAGAGATGTCACAGACGTATGGCTGATAAAAGCGTGGGATGGAGAAACTACTGATATTGCAGTGTTGGAATGAGGAGAGAGAGTGAGAGAGAGAGAGAGAGAGAGAGAGAGACAGACAGACAGGCAAAGAAAGAGAGATACAGACAGACAGCCGCCCGACAGTCAGCCAGTCAGCTACTCTGCTGCAATGACCAGTAGAGGTAGATCAGAACCCAGTGACCTCAGCCAGATAAAAAACATGCTTCAATTTATATGTGATAATCTTCTGGGTAAATTGGGTTCATAAGTTTAGCTAATTTATGTGGTTACTTTCACCTCTTTTGCAATCTACTTATGTTGATATTTTATTTATTGTTAGTTAGTTTGTTTACATATTTATCCAATTTTACATGGTATATCTTGTAACACAACTGGGTCGTAAGATCATACATTCATTTCTCTGATAAATTGAATTAATCACAATGTCATCGCTAAAAATTACAAGCTACAACATCCAGGGGATGTTCTCTTCTTCGTTTGGAGAAAAGAGCACTAACCCTGACTTTATAAATATTGTAAATAAGTCAGGTATAATTATACTACTGGAGACATGGAGTTGGTTAGAGATTAAAAACTATACTCCTTTAAACTTTAGAGAATTACATATTCCATCCATAAAAAATGGCAGGATTCAGGAGGAATTATTGTTTGGTTTAAAGATGAACTTATTAATTTGAATTAATTTGTTCAGATGAGGATATTTACCTGTGTGCCATCTATACCCCCCGACACACACACCAGTCACCCTACCATGATGAGGACATCTTCCCAACATTCCAGTCAGAGATCACTCAGTTTCAGTCCCTAGGCTCAATACTGTTAATGGGTGACCTGAACGCTAGAACGGGGAAGGAACTGGACTACATCAGTTCAGCTGGAGTTAAATATATTAAAAGTATACAAACAAATTATAACATAATACCTAAACCTCGTCATAACTATGACAATGCACTAAACAAAAATGGAAAACAAATCCTACAGCTCTGCAAAAGCCTGGGTTTATACATAGTTAATGGCAGAACAAAGGGTGACTCTCTGGGCCATTTTACCTACTGCTCCTCTTCAGGCAGTAGCACTGTGGACTACGCTATAACAGATATAGAGCAGAATAAGATTAACTATTTCATGGTAATGCCACAGCGGCCACTTTCTGACCAGAGCCACATAGTTATTAGCTTAAATAAATCAACCAGTCCATGACCATGCTCAAATCAGAAGCTCAAACTCTACTCCCTCCCAACCAAATTCCTCTGGAGAAATGACAGTCCTGCCCAGTATGAAGCTGAACTCCACAGCACTCGTGTCCAGAACATGTTAGACATGTTTCTATGCATTACTAAATGAATTAAGAGAAAAAATTAAATCACTTAAGAATAAAAAGTCTTGTGGCCCAGACGGTATATACAACAAAATGCTAAAACATAGTTGCCCTAAACTGAGAGATGCTATTCTCAGATTATTCAATTTACTATTAAAATCAGGTCACTTCTCCAAAAAATGGAAGGAAAATTATATCACTCCAATTTTTAAACAAGGTGACCAATACGACCCAAATAATTACAGGGGCATTACAGTGGGCAGCAACCTTGGGAAATTATTCTGCAGCATTACAAACAGCAGATTAGTGAACTTCCTTCAAGAACACAAGACACTACACCCTGGTCAAATTGGATTCCTGCCCAAACAGAGAACTACTGACCACAGTTACACCCTCCATACACTCATCCAAAAACATGTCCACCAAACAAAAAGTGGCAAAATATTTGGCTGCTTCATCGATTTTAAAAAGGCTTTTGATTCAGTTTGGCACACTGGGCTCTTCATGAAGCTGATTCAGAGTGGAATAGGAGGAAAGACATATGACATTATAAAGGACATGTATAACCAGAACAAGTGCTGTGTTAAAATCACTGACCACAGAACTGAGTATTTCTAACAGACCAGAGGAGTTCGTCAGGGCTGCAGCCTGAGCCCAACACTATTCAATATTTTCATTAATGAACTGGCCACAACCCTTCAGGAATCATCCTGCCCCGGACTGACCCTCGCAGGCAGAGAAATTAAATGTCTGCTCTACGCAGATGACCTGCTCCTGCTGTCAACAACTGAGGAGGGATTACATGAAAGCCTCTCACTCTTACATAATTACAGCTCTAATTGGGTTTCACCAATAAACATCGAAAAGTCCAAAGTAATAATATTCCAAAACAAAAACCGTCTTCAAAATAAAAAGTATATCTTTAAACTTGGTGAAACAATCCTTAGTCACATTAATAGCTGCAATTATTTAGGTCTGACCATTTCTGCATCTGGACAATTCGACATGGCAATGAAGGATCTGACTGAAAAAGCTCGTAGGGCTTACTACAGCATCAGGAAACCTCTATATAAATTCAGTGTTCCTGTTAAACTGTGGCTGAAAATATTTGACAGCACGATTAAACCAATTTTATTATATGGCAGCGAAATATGGGGCCCCAAATATCAACTCAATTATGATTCCTGGGAAAAAAGCCCACCTGAAAAAATCTTCCACAGTGAATTATAAATCAAAAATATCCTGGGAATCTGGGCTGCAGGGCGGAGCTCGGCAGGTTCCCTCTACTAGCTGATATTCAGAAAAGAATGGCTAAATTCTGGTTCCACCTGTCTGTCTCACCCCCTCAACACTACCACCACTGGGCCTTTACACACAGAGCAGGACACCCAGAGAGTGACCCTTTACGTTATATAGCATAGAAACACCAGTTAAACCCATCTGTCCAGCTCAGACAGGCCAAATTAAAACAAACAGAAAAAACAACACAAGATGAATACATTCACGATCAGCAAAACAAAATCAAAGAAATAAACAAATGAATGTACTTCAGTAGAATTAAATCAGATTATAAATTGGCACCATACCTTATTAACATAAAAAATTCACAACAAAGAAAACTCCTGTCAAAGTACCGGCTGAGTGACCACGGTCTGGCCGACACAGGCAGAGCTGAAGACCCAGAGAGGAGAGACTGTGTCCACACTGCCCACAGCGAGCGGTAGAGGATGAGCTGCACTTCCTCACAGAGTGCAGCAAATACACAGCCATTAGACACACATATTTCTCACACACAGGGCAAATTCTACCTGAATTCCTTCAGACTGTCGATCTGGCAGCTCAGTACATCTTGTCCTGTGTTCACAAGCTCTTCTTCTAATGTGACAAAATATATACTTCTTTGATTTATTATTATTATTTTTTCTTCTCTCCATTATTATTGTTTTGTATTATTACTTTTTTTTTTCAATTTATTTATTTATTTACTTATTTATTTATTTATTTATTTATTTATTTATTTATTTATTTATTTATTTATTTTCCTCTCTACTTTCCACTTTAAATACGATTTAAAAATGAACTGAATGTATAATTGTCAATGCTTTGGCAACATTGTCCTATAACAGTCATGCCAATAAAGCTTATTTGAATTTGAATTTGAGAGAGAGATACAGATAGACAGGCAGAGAGAGAGAGAGAGAGAGAGAGAGAGAGAGAGAGAGTGATACATACATACAGACAGACAGAGAGAGAGAGAGAGAGAGAGAGAGAGAGAGAGAGATACAGACAGAGAGAGCGAGAGAGACATATATATATATATATATATAGAGAGAGAGAGAGAGAGAGAAAGAGTTTCAATGGAAATACACTTATAAAAAGAATTCTTTCTAGGAAACACAATCACTGTTAATTATGAGTACAGTTATTTTAATAGAGCGTCAGTATGTGAGAGTGTATTAAGGGATATTCTTACTCTCTCTTTTTTTTATTATTATTAAAGCTAAATACGCATTGATTCAGTCCACTCCTACACACGTCTGCACTGTGTGCAGCTAAAACTGACTTCTCATTCACAATCTCTCTTTGAATTGGTTTTAAAGGGTGCAGAGACAAGGCTTTACCTTTAGAAGGCTCTTGTTAGTTGATTTCATGATTAGGATGCTGATTACAGTCCAGTGATATTATAGTTTTAAATATACACTCACTCACTTTAATAGGAACCTGTATGCTTACTCATCTACTATGTACCTGTCATTCTCCTCTGAGTGCTGAACTGTCACTTAGTCAGTGTTTTTTGTTTTTTTTTTGCACTAGAATCCCAGCAGTTTCTGTGAAACTCAAACCAGCCTGTAAACACATGTCCAACATTCTCCTCCCTAACTCTGTCCCCCAAACGTCCAACATGAGCTGTCCCTCTGAGGTACTCGTTCCTAATCCTGTTCAACCATGTCACTCCCAAAGAGAACCTCAACATCTTCAGCTGTGCTACCTCCAGCTCTGACTCCTGTCTCTTCCTCAGTGACACTGCCTCTAAACCATACAGTATGACCGGTCTCACCACTGTCTTGTACACCTTCCCCTTGATTTTTGCTTATATTTTTCTATCACACAGAACTCCCGACACCTTTCTCCACCCATTCCAACCTGCCTGCACTCGCTTCTTTACCTCTTTCCCACCTCTCCATTACCCTGTTGACCCCAAGTACTTAAACTCCTGTACCTTCTTCACCTGTAATCTTACTGTTCCACTTCCCTCCCTTTCATTCACACACATGTACTCAGTCTTTCTACCACTGACTTTCATTCCTCTTCTTTCCAGCACAAACCTCCACCTCTCCAGGTTTTCCTCCACCTGCTCCCTGCTCTGACTACACAATGTCATCTGCAAACATCATTGTCCAAGGAGACTCCTGTCTGACCTCCTCTGACAACTGGTCCATCACCATAGCAAACAGGAAGAGGCTCAGAGCTGATCTCCAATGCAGTCCCACCTCCACTTTGAACTCCTCTGTCTGCCCTACAGCACACCTCACCACTGTCCTGCTCCTCTCATACCTGTCCTGCACCACTCTGACATACTTCTCTGCTACTCCTGACTTCCTCATACAGTACCACAGCTCTTCTATTGGCACCCTGTCATACGCTTTCTCCAAGTCTACAAACACACAGTGCAGCTCTCTCTGACCATCCCTATACTTCTCCATCAACATTCTCAGAGCAAAAATTGCATCTGTTGTGCTCTTTCTGGACATGAAGCCATACTGCTGCTCAAAAATGTCCACTACCTTCCTTAACCTAGCTTCCACTACTCTTTCCCATAGCTTCATTGTATGGCTCATCAACTTTATCCCCCTATAGTTGCTGCAACTCTGCATGTCACCCTTATTCTTAAAGATCAGCACTAATACACTTCTTTTCCATTCCTCAGGCATCTTCTCACTCTCTAAAACCCTGTTAAACAACTAGTTAAAAATTCCACTGCCGCCTCTCCTAGACACTTCCAGACCACCACCGGGATGTCATCAGGACCAACTGTGTTTCCACCTTTCATCCTTTTCAAAGTCTTCCTGACTTTATCCTTTCTAATCTTATCTACTTTCTGTTTCACAGAGTGAAACTACTACTCATTTTTCCCTCTCATTTTCCTTTCATCAGCTCTTCAAAGTACTCCTTCCATCTCCTCCATACACTCTCCTCACTTGTGAGCACCTTTTCATCTCTATCCTTAATAACTTGCTGCACATCCTTCCCATCTCGATCCCTCGGCCTAGCTAACCTGTACAAGTCCTTCTCTCCATCTCTAGTGTCTAAGCTAGTGTACAACTCATCATACGCCTTCTACTTGGCCTTAGACACCTCTCTCTTCACTCTTTGCTGTAACTCCTTGTATTCTTGTCTATTCTCTTCAGTTCTGTCAATGTCCCATTTCTTCTTACTATCCTGAACTTCCTCATTCTACCACCAAGTCTCCTTATCTTCTTTCCTCATTCCAGATGACACACCCAACACCTTTCTTCCTGTCTCCCTGATCAATTCTGCTGTAGTTTCCCAGACATCTGGCAGCACTACCTGACCACCCAGAGCCTGCCTCAACTTCTGTCTAAATTTCTCACAACATTCTTCCTTTTTCAGCTTCCACCCCTTGGTCTCTATCTTTGACCTCTTCTTCTTACAGACCACCAAAGTCAATCCACATGTGATTGGATGATTCGACTACTGCATGAATGTACAGTAGATGTTTCTAATAAAGTGGAGGGTGAGTGTATCACCAATCTCCATTATGAGATATATTAGCCATATAGAATTGATACTTATTTTAGAACTGAAAGCAAGAAGCCTTTCTTATCACCACACATACATTACAGTATAGTGGATTTCTTTTTTTCACATTTCCCAGCTGAGGAAGTTGGTGTCAGAGCTCAGGGGGAGTTATGATACAGCACCCCTGGAACAGGGATGGTTAAGTTGCCCAACAGTGGCAGCCTAGAGGTGCTAGGGCTTGAATCCTGACCTTCTGATCAACAACGCAGAGCCTTAACCACTGCCCTATCACTCACATTTTCTATGATAAGATATTTCCAAAATGCAGACAGAATTAAGCTGCTCTCGAACCTCAAGCTGAAAGATTCATCCTGCTGCAGTGCAGAGTTCAGAGATACGATTAGGTTTGGATCTGAGCTCATTCTTCCACTTAAACACTGCTGATTTTACTAAACACACCCCCTTCTATAGCAGTTTCTGACACAGTGCTACTTAATCATTAAATCTGTTTGTTTGGAATGTGTAGAAGGTTTCTGTAAGGAGTCTCCAGTTTCAGTGCTTTCTAACAGTCTCCATGTACAGTTTCCATAATGTTTACCTGAAAGTAGAAGAACAACTGAGGGCATGAAGCCTTTGTAATTGCCACACATACATTACTGCACAGTGGAATTCTTTTCTTTGCATATCCCAGCTGAGGAAGTTGGGGTCAGAGAGCAGGGGCAGCTATGATACAGCACCCCTGGAGCAGAGGCGGTTAAGGGCCTTGCTCAATTGCCCAACAGTGGATCTTGGTGGTACTAGGGCTTGAACCCCGATCAACAACCCAGAACCTTAACCACTTCAGCCACCAGTATTCTGGTTTCTCGATAACAGCAGAGGCTGGAGAAGGAGTGTTTATAACTGCTATAATGTGTGTGTAAGTGATGACTATGTTCCTATAGCAACTAACTAAACAGATAAAAAAGTATGATGTAACATTCTTAATAATAAAAGTCATATTGTGGTATGAAGTGAATAAAAATGCTGTAAAAGGACAGTCATTAACTTCATGGTGAGAACAGTAACTCTGCTATAAAAGAAATGCCAAAGGTATAAAGTTAGAAATTAATCTTAACTGTGCATGATAAGGAAAATACAGTGTATTTTAAAATAAAATAAAAAAAGTTAAATAAAAAAAAAAGAACTCTTCCAATTGCACACATTTTCTTAATCTGTTTATGTGAAGTGTCTGCCAAAACTGTCAGAAATGCTGTTATACTGTAGAAATTTAAAATGGATGCTTTTTACCACTGTCCTTTATATAAAAATAGATCCAATTAACACTAAGGTAAAGGAATAAAAATATGACTCAAATGTGATACAGTAAAGTAATATAGACTATAAAGAGCAAATGGTGGAACATTGCTGTAGAACAATTTATATATATATATATATATATATATATATATATGAATAGAGAGGTAGTATGTGAATACAGTGGTTAGATCTGAATATAGTGCAGTGATGTGTATGAATATGAATATAGAATGTTATAGATATTAAAAAAGTGCCTTTTGGCATTGATGTATTATTCAGTATGTATTGTGTCTGTCTGTCTGTCCATCCATCCATCCATCCATCCATTTTCTGTAATGCTTAGGGAACCCAGAGTCTATTCCAGGGACTCTGGGCACAAGATAGGTGAAACCCTAGACAGGCAACCGGTTCATCACCAGTCCAATTTAGAGATGCCAGATAAAGATCTGCCTTCAATGCATATATTTGGACTGCAGGACAAAACCAGAGAACCTGGAGGAAAGCTTTGACGAACACAAAGAATGAAGGCATGAATCAAACCCCTAACCCTGGAGGTGAGGTTTAAACATGTTAACCTCTAAGCATCCATATAACATAATATATGTACAATATTATGTCTAAAAACCATTAATATTTGGCAATTCAGCATTTAGTGAAATATTCACCCCGAAGAAACTCTTTTATTCAGCTTGTTGGATCTTGGCACTGCAAAAAGACCTGTCTCCATGTTTGGAAAGAGAAAGTGATGATTACCTTGACATGCTTCTCTATTACAATCTGCATGAGCATCTGCTCTGTCCTGGCATTATTATGTGTAGAGTATACAGAGATGTTCCCTTTGTCACATATCACTCCGTTGCGACAGACACTGTAGAACAGCTGAACGGAAATGAGGGAAATGAAACCAAGAAATAGAGAAAGAAACGGCTCTCCACTTTCATTAAAACATGTTACAGAGGTTTAATGGAGTTATCAGGAGATTGTTTGTGAAGCCAATCTATTCCTCAACATGTCACGTATTAATATGTATTAAAGCTCCTAAGCTTCTCCTCATCCTCATCCTGCCCCAGCACGAAACAGACTGATTCTGGGAGATAATTGACTTGTCACCCGAGGCCATGAGCGGGTGGTCTTTATATCTGGAGAATGCCACTCAAACTCCATCTGTCATCGGGGTTCGGAGGAGCGGCAACAGAAGGGTGACCGAGTGGCTCTCATATTAATAAAACCCAGCGAGGCATAAAGACTCATGTAATCCCGTCCAAATCTCTGCGAATCATGCGAATGTTACTATCAAAGTGACTTTGTTCACAAGGACAAAGACCAAGCGTACCATGCTAATGACACACCGTGCGCTTATATAATGAAAGGATTGGGAGTGTTTGTATCTGAGTGTGTATCTGAGCATGGCGTGCTAATGAACAGGTGTGTCCTCTTGTTCTCAGCTGCTGTTCTGCTGATAAGAGAGGAAACACAATCCAAACATGCACAGAAGGTCCTCGAATTGGTGATGGCACATACTTGTGAAGTGTAATTTTCCATCTACGCATGAACAAGATGGAAAATGTGGAAACTGCGATCGCACCAGAGATCGGATGATTGGATGATGGAGTCGCTGATGTCTATATTTTTTTTATTTATTCATTTTTTCAGTTTGACAGTTTCTTTCGTTGCACATCTTCTCTGACAGACTATCAGAGGACATGATATTATCATGTATTTGTTCATTTATTCATTCATTCATTCATTCATCTTCAGTATGTGCTTTGTCCTGGTCAAGGTCATGGAGCAAAATCCAGAAACACTAAGCGTGAGGCAGAGGTGGGGGGATTAAACACTGTGTACATAAGAAATATAACACTGTATATCTTAAATAGTACTTTTATTGCAAGCTTGTTTAATGTTGTTTGTGGAAACTGTGGCTGACATTTTCACTGTTGACCTACTCAAACAGATGTGCAGACTGGTGCAGGGGTCCACAGAAAACAAACTGTGTTTTTATTCTCTTTTAAATTAAGGGGCCAAGCAAGAAAGGTCCGTAAGTGACCTATGGGTATTCTACCTTTCCTGTCTTTGTTCTTGTTATTCTTCTTGTTCTCCTTCATCTGTATAAGCTGTTTATGGCAGCGATAGATAGATAGATAGATAGATAGATAGATAGATAGATAGATAGATAGATAGATAGATAGATAGATAGATAGATAGATAGATAGATAGATAGATAGATAGATAGATAGATAGATACTTTATTCATCCCAATGAGAAATTTATAACTTCCAGCAGTATCCACAAGTATAGCTAATAAGGTAATAAATAAAAAATAAAATAGGAAAATAACAAAAAATACTAAATACTAGAATTTAAGAGTACAAAATCTAACAAAAAATATAAAAAACTATAATAAAATAAAATCTAACAAAAAATACTAAATACCAGGAATACTCATAGAACCATTTGGAACAATATTTGGGAAGGGTCTAAGGGGATTCCTTTGCGGTCCAGCGGCTGGATATGAACTCTCACCACCACAAGCTAGGCTCACAGCCACAGGCAAGAAACTAACCCAGGAATGAAGAGGTTAACTTAACTCTCAGCACTGGTCCCATGCCTTGAGTGAGCAGTTGAAGGTTAAGGGTTTTTTTTAAGGGCCCAGCAGTGGCAGCTTGGTCATGCATGAGATTTGAATTCACAACATTCTCATCAGAGGTCCAAAACCTTAATGCCATGGTTACAGTCTTAGAGTCTTTATTCAGATGTTTGACATGAACATTAACTGAAGCTTTGGAGATTTTATGAATTGCACTGCTGCCACACATGTCATTGGCTGCATGAATGTACAGTACAGATTTTCCTAATAAAGTTTATGGTGAGTGTATCACCAATCTTCATTACAACATATATTAGAGAACTGAGGGCATGAAGCCTTCATTATCGCCACACATACATTACAGCAGAATTCTTTACTTCACATATCTGAACTGAGGAAGTCAGGGTCAGAGTGCAGGGGCAGTTATGATACAGCCCCCCTGGAGCAAGGAGGGTTAAGGACCTTGCTCAGTTACCCAACAGTGGAGGTTGATGGTGCTGGAGCCTGAACCCCGATCCTCCGAGCAGCAATTTAGAGTCTTGACCGCTTGAGCCACCACTGCCATATATTAGGAATATAGAATCAGTAATAATTTTTACTCATACTGTATATGATAAGATGTTTCCAAAGCACAGAGATATTTACAGGTGCTGGTCCCAAGCCCTGGGGGTTGCCCAATTCTGCAGCCTTAAGGGTTTGTGTCAGGAAGGGCATCCGGTGTAAAACCAGAACCAAACCTAAATATGCTGATCAGAAGATCTACTTTGGTGACCCTCAACAGGGAGCAGCTGAAGAACAACAGCAACAACAGCAGCATTGAGGAAGGTCTAAAGAACATTCTGACCAAATTCGGAAGTGCTGCCAATGCTTTAGTGCCACCATTTGGGTACAATTCTGGCCTAATTTTGACTGGTCAAAACATTTGAACTGTCTCTCTAAAATTTAAAAACCTAACTCTCTAGATTCCTTTGGCCAAGATGAGCATCCTGTGAAGCCAATTTCCAAATTTTTGGCCAAATATTTTATCAAAAAAATTTTTTTTTGAACACTTGAAATGGTTTGCACATAAGTCGTCAACAAATCTGCCAAACATGAAGTTAGACTGTATGTCTGCAACGACTTTGTGCATTGAAACAAAACTTAGTAGGCATCTTCAGGACCTTGACATCTTTTTTGGCCAGTGCCACCTACTGCTCAAAAGTTACAATAACATGCATCCCTACAATAAAAATGCATCAATCTAAGCACTATTATTCCTCCTCCTCCTCCTTCATCAGATCATCATCTTGACATCTGTCTTAACATTAAAATAACACAAACTGACCACACCACAGGTCACACCTGCAGTGTCTACTGCAGCAGCAATGCCACCCCGCTGATCCTTTCTTCATCCAGACCTTTCCTTTAGGATTTCCTCTAATTGCTTAGGCAACAACTGAACCCCAAATGTACTGCTTGTAGCTGTAATTATTATAATTATTTCTGTAATTGTACCATTCTAAAATGGTGTCATAAAAATGGACAAAGGTTTTTGAACTTAACTTCAGCAGAAGGAGGAAATATTGTTGGAGACACATCACATGACACCACTGTGTTAGTTTCTTATAACCGCCTGAGATGCTGCTGTATAAAGACATTAATTGCCTTTTTCCTGGATCAATGCTTTGTAATTGAAACAGTGAGGTCCAGCTGTATAACATTACTAATTCAATTTACTCCGTCTACACTGGACTCTGGCCAATCACACAGACTTTATTGACATATGTGTATCATATTTTATTCAGCACAACCCGGGCGATGGTGAAAACAAATCAGGTCTTAGACCCTGTAGATAAAAGAATCACATTTAAAGATAAGTGTCAATTTTCTTTTTTAGATAAAGTGTATTTACATGAAGCAATAATATTTTTTTTATTGTAAAATGAAATGACCCTTTTGTTGGAGAATAAAACATGGCTAGCAGAAGTTAAATGGAAGGTCAGTTTATTGAAAAGCCCTGCAGCCCTTGTTTCTCAAATAGTATCTGGAAAAAAATGTGATGCACCTAGTGATAAAGTGAATAAAATAAATTTTAGCACCCTAAATTTCAGGCCCTTGTTGCTTATCTAAGAAACATAATGCACTAAGTGATAAAGATCTATTAAACCCAAAGATATTTCTGTATGCATATTATATAAGGAACAAAATGTGCTATTATTTAAAAAAACAAACAAACAAAAAAACGTTGATCATAATAAACAGCATTATTCCTCATAGATTTATTTATTTATTTATTTATTTATTTATTTACTTACTTACTTACTTACTTACTTACTTACTTACTTATTTATTTAGGAGAGACTTCACTTTTCGTCTATTAGACCCAAAGATCTTTCTGTATGCATATTATATAAGGAATAAAATGTGCTATTATTTAAAAAAAAGAAATAAATAAAAACAAATAAATAAAAAAAGTTGATCATAATAAACAGTATTATTCCTCATAGTTTATTTTAGGAGATATTTCACTTTTCATATATTAAACCCAAAGATCTTTCTGTATGTGTATTATATAAGGAACAAAACATGTGCTATTTTAAAAATAAATAAATAAATAAATAAATAAATAAAGATGATCATAATAAACAGCATTATTCCTTATAGTTTATTTTAGGAGAGATTTCACTTTTCATCTGTTAAACCCAAAGATCTTTCTGAATGCGTATTATATAAGGAATAAAATGTGCTATTATTATAAAAGGAAATAGATAAAAAAATTAAATAAATAAAAAAAGGTTTACATAATAAACAGCCTTATTCCTCATAGATTTATTTATTTATTTATTTATTTATTTATTAGGAGAGATTTCACTTTTCATCTGTTAAACCCAAAGATCTTTCTGTATGCATATTATATAAGGAATACGGTGTGTACTATTAATAAAATAATTGAATAAATAAATAAATAAATAAATAAATAAATAAATAAAATTTGATCATAATTAACAGCATTTTATTTTATTTAATTTTATAATTCAAATTATTTATTTAATTTTATAATTCAGTATTTTATTTTATTTAGAAATTTTACTTTCCATCCATTTATAGCCACATTTATCATGGACAATTTACATAGCAAGTTAATTCCTGTTATTGCTTACATCATAGTTGCATCATAGCAGCTTTAAACAGACTTTCTTTATTCTCACTCTTTCGGAGTTAATATCATAAATACACAGCTTCTCTTATTACTAAGTAACACAAAAGTCTTGAACACTTTCTTCATGGCAGAAAACTTAAACGAGTAATTGATTACCATTAATGCTTTGCCTTAAGTATTAATCCAGAGCAACTTACAAGACATGCGAAGCAGGAGGCAGTTTAACAAGATGTTTTCACCAACTCACATAAAACAGAAGCAAAACCGAACTTTAGTCACAAAGCACAAACACCACCCAAGAATAATTCAGCAATCATCCATTACCTGTGTCAGAACATTCACTCGCTCTTAGTCTTCTGGAGAATGGAGTACCATGTGGTGGTGGTGGTGGTGGTGTTGGCGGTGGTGGTGGTATGAGCAGGTGCCATTTACTCACAGCCAGCAGTTATAGGGATGGAACGTAGGCCTGGATGAGTAACTCCATGTAGGTGGATTAAATTTCTCTGGTTACTGTGAAGGCAATCATCCATGACATGAAACTGAAGCTACAATATAGATTTATTAAAGTAAAATCAAACTGCTTTGCATTATCGAAGCTCACATAACCATAACTATTTGGATTATGATTTAATAGTGAAAGCTGGTGAGATCAGAGAAACACTGCTGAAGACAAGTGAGACTACAAATCTGTAATCTTAGAGTATTTTTGTTGCAACGTGGTTTATGATAAATCTACTATTACGCAAAGGATCCATCTTGGCAATGAGGAGAGTTTGGAGGTTGAGGTTGAGGTTGAGGTGTCGGATTGAAACACAGAGTTTTCTTTACAGAAGTTCTATTGAGGAATGTTTGTAAGCTTTTAAAAATTGATGTAAAGAGGGAAATCTGATCGGATTTCTGTCCTTGTTGTCTATCCAGAAGTCATCGAGCGTATGATATATTATGTACACTCTGTGGTTTAGGCTGTGGGTTGCTGATAAGAAGGTCAGGGGTTCTCCGTTGTTGGGCTCTTGAGTGAGGCCCTGAACCCTCTCTGCTTCAGGAGTGCTCTATCATGGCTGACCCTGTGCTTGGACCCCAACGAGTGTGTGCGCTGATAAATGCTACAGAATATGATTGTTGATCAGAATCAGTTGATTGGCTTTCTGCACTCCAGTGTATACACACTTTCTATACACCAGATGCCAGCAGCAAAAAATTAAACATAGTGACACAATGAACTTTCTAATTTTTTTTATAGTGCTCTAAAACAAATAGGACTCAGAGGATGGTTGAGCATCTCTGTGAGAACAGTAATGTTGAAGGCTCAATAAATCACAAAATTTCATACACATTATACATTATACAACAACGATTCAGACAAACTGGAAAAGGGAGGTATAGATTGTAAATGGAATTCTTCCCTCTGATTGGACGAGACATCTGTCACTCAGGATCTACAGGAAGTCCAGCAGTATCTGCCGCAGTAGAAAGTGGATTGGTGTGTGTATGAACACAGCTCTGCTCTTATAGCGCTCCTTACATCCTTTAATCTGGTGTGTTTTTAGAGATCGCAAATTAATCTTTACTCCATAATACGCTATCAGTATATCCAAAATCACACCATATGAACGTCCTTCCTCAAAGTAGAGCTGAATGAATTCCAGTTTCTTATAAATATAAATATATATGTTTGTTAATTTCTTTAAAAGATTTCAAGTTAGACTATCAAAAAAAATGGTTTAAAGTGAACACAGAACTCCACACATGTACAAGAAATAAAGTTCGCAAACTTTATCTACCTTTTCCAGTTTGTCTGAATTCTCCTTGTGTTTTCGGATTTGTTATTTTGATTCTCTGTTATTTTGTATCTGTAATCTTGACACTTATCTTCACCCAGTTTACCAGCAAATACTCTGAGGGTCATACTGGTGCTAAGTTTGGGAAGATTGGTAAGACTGTGTGATTAAACGATGCATGTGTTGGCCTTTGTGTACTTTATTTTAGTAGGAAGTCACCTGGAAATATTACATCAGAATTCACATGTACACACATCTTTAAATGCTTTTTATTGTCTTCCTCCTGTGAAAATAATCATTTCTGTGAAGACAAAAGTCCTGAATGTTCTCGTATCAGACAGACGTCTGCTACCAGATTAACCAACTTTGAGTCAGAGATGTTCTCTGGAGCTAGAGCCATTTGGTCATTGTTCGAAGATGATAAGAAATCCTGTAAGACTCAAAGGCTGTTCTCAAGAAGGTGCTACAAGCTAATAAAAGCAAAATCCCCGAATCTGCGACCTTGAGGTGACGCTGAAGCGGAACTTCCTGAGAGAGTACAAGATATTAGAACGCTTTATTAGAAAACTAACCAGCTTATCTTAGCAGTCTCATTATTCACACACCTTTTAAACTCTTTTTATTAGGATGTTGTGGCATGGAGCTCCGAAAATGTAATTTCTCACTCAGAAAATGTAATTTTTCATTATATCATTGGGCTGGAATTTGCTGCCCCCTAAGGTCTAGCCAGGTGTTTACAATTAGGTGTAATTGCTTGAAGAACCAGATCTGAGGCCTGAGGAGGCAGCAGCAGAAGGTGTAGATATTAATCTGGAATTAACATCTCAGTTAGTGTGTTTTCTATGCAAGCTCGAAAGCTTTGAATGTGCTATCCAACACTGTAATGGATGAGTTCAGTGGGTTCAGATGTCTGGTCAGGTAAAAAATAAAGTTAAATTCAAAACATACAGAACTCAGAAAATAGAAGGAACATGATGTTCTATAAGCAGCACGAGCGTGTCTGCAAATCTGCCACCTTATAAATCATTCACCGTCACCGCAACCCGAGTGAGCGGCTTTAACAGAAAAGACAGATCAGACTCAAAAATCCAATACATTTCAAAAGCAATAAATACCGGTGCAAAGAGCGCACAAGATAAATTACTCCTCTGCAGAGGCTAAGCAGTCGTTTTTCTCCGTGAAAAAGCCAATATGAGGTACCTAATATTAATGAAGTACATGAGAAGAAACTCTTCAAGAAGATTTTCTTAAACTCTCGCACTATTCTCCATACCACTTTTCCACCCACCTTGACTTTTGCATGGCCTTGTTGTGTTTGACTCCTACACTCCAGCTTCTGATCATCGGGAAGATTCTTCAGCCCGCTAAAGCAAAAAAGAAAACTGCCCATGACTCCAATATAGTTCCTGTAACCTTGTCCACCTCCTGAGGATGTAATTCTGAAATTGTGGACATCGATATTCAGAAGTAAGCGCTATACAGACGGATGGTGTCTTAGAGAGGCAGGTCTAAATGTTTTTGGCCGTAAATATAGTCATAAAATTGCAGAATGCCATTCAAGGCCAGTATGAAGAACACAAATATGATGGAATTGAATAAATAGTATGTGCTGGACAAAGTGCTATTTTATTATAATAAATAAATAAATAAATAAATAAATAAATAAATAAATAAAAAATAAAATAAAATAAAATAAAATAAAATAAAATAAAATAAAATAAAATAAAATAAAATAAAATAAATAATAATAATAAAAACTTAAACTACCTATTAATTTCCATGTTTGTTTTATGTATTTAAAAAAATTGTGCTATAATTCTTCCCAACAGAGTTGTTAGGCTGAAGGTATTCTAAGTCTGTGACCTACTGAACCAGTGTTAATGCATTAATTGATAGAGATTTCAAAGCACTATTGTACATCACTCTGGATAAGAGCATCTTCCAAATGCCAGAAATGTAAATGTGAAGCAAATTCAATCAAAAAACAGGCAACAGTCAGTGGAACACTAGGTAAAACATGGAGATCCCAAAAAATAGGGTGGAGTCAACAGCAGGAAACATACACAGGAAAAATCTTGATAACTTTCGAATTAAATAAAGTGTTTACTTCATGCTGGATACATGATACATAAGGGTATAAATACTTACATAAATCAGGGGCTAAAAAGAAGGGCAAAAACAGTCAGAAAAAGGGGCGGAGACAAGACCTGGACCTGTGTAACCTAAATAAATTGTAGCACTATGCTCTGATTTCTGACGATTCAGGTCAGTATTTTCTACTCTGGATTTTTTTTTCTCTAGGCAATTTTGGATACACCAGTAATTCGAATAATCTGAATGAAGAGGCAAGAACAATCATATAAGACACAATGCCATGGGTTGCCAGTGTGCTAGATATTAAACGCCGAAACTTTACATATAAATATCGACATACACCGAGTTGTCACTCATGTCCGATCGTATCGGCAGTGTATTTATCAACACAAAGACACGAGAACGTGATTAGGAAATTGTCTAGCCACAAGAACCTGCGAGGGAATTTTTAATAGCTTTATGTCTATTTATATAAATCTATCTAGCATAGAGTCTCATCACTCTGAAAAACCCAATTTCCCATCATGCCCTGGGGCTTCATTGTCTCCTAGGAGACAGCTGAACTCTGCTGGCACTGAGGATGCAGGAGACAGGTGTTGGCAGCTGTGTGAACTTGTTTAAAGAAGCAGAAATGTGTCATGAGGTGTCAGGAAATGGAGCACTGCAGGCGTGGATGATGTTTCCTTAACATTTAATCAGCTTCATTTTCATAGACGAGGTTAAGTCATAAATTACAAGAGGATATTGCTGAAATGTTGGTGTTTTATGTCTCGGGTGTTTGCGTTTTCGGGGTGTTTTTTATATCTTCTGATTAAATATGGCAGGTAATATCACCAGACCCTCAGTGAGAAACACAATTTACAGCTCGTGGATTTCCAGTCAACAAATTCAGACAACTAGAAGTGATGAAGAAGCAGAACTTGACTGAAGGATATTAATTCTTAAAGAGTTTGCAGTAAAAGAAGGCAGTCGTATTGATCTAAAATTCCTCGTTGTGAATTTATGACAAAATTTTTTTTACAGTTATCAAAAAATTATTATTAAAATTATTATTAAAAATATATTAAATCTGTTCCTCGATGCTGGTAATAATTTCAAGCATAAAAAATAATATAATCTCTCTCTCTGTCCCTCTCTCTCTCTCTCTCTCTCTCTCTCTCAACATTTTTTCCCGATTTGTCTTTTTTTGTTTAAAGCTAAAACGAACGAGGTTATAGTATGCTTGGAAATAAAAATGCTTGGACGTGATGAACGAGTGTGTGGACGTGATGAACGAGTGTGTGCGCGTGATGAACGAGTGTGTGGACGTGATGAACGAGTGTGTGCGCGTGATGAACGAGTGTGTGCGCGTGATGAACGAGTGTGTGGACGTGATGAACGAGTGTGTGCGCGTGATGAACGAGTGTGTGCGCGTGATGAACGAGTGTGTGCACGTGATGAACGAGTGTGTGCGCGTGTTGAACGAGTGTGTGCGCGTGATGAACGAGTGTGTGCGCGTGATGAACGAGTGTGTGCGTGTGATGAACGAGTGTGTGCACGTGATGAACGAGTGTGTGCACGTGATGAACGAGTGTGTGCGCGTGATGAACGAGTGTGTGCGCGTGATGAACGAGTGTGTGGACGTGATGAACGAGTGTGTGCGCGTGATGAACGAGTGTGTGCGCGTGATGAACGAGTGTGTGCGCGTGATGAACGAGTGTGTGCGCGTGATGAACGAGTGTGTGGACGTGATGAACGAGTGTGTGCGCGTGATGAACGAGTGTGTGCGCGTGATGAACGAGTGTGTGGACGTGATGAACGAGTGTGTGCGCGTGATGAACGAGTGTGTGCGCGTGATGAACGAGTGTGTGCGCGTGATGAACGAGTGTGTGGACGTGATGAACGAGTGTGTGGACGTGATGAACGAGTGTGTGCACGTGATGAACGAGTGTGTGCACGTGATGAACGAGTGTGTGGACATGATAAACGAGTGTGTGGACTTGATGAATGAGTGTGTGCGCGTGATGAACGAGTGTGTGGACGTGATGAACGAGTGTGTGCACGTGATGAACGAGTGTGTGGACGTGATGAACGAGTGTGTGCACGTGATGAACGAGTGTGTGGACGTGATGAACGAGTGTGTGCACGTGATGAACGAGTGTGTGCACGTGATGAACGAGTGTGTGGACGTGATGAACGAGTGTGTGGACTTGATGAATGAGTGTGTGCGTGTGATGAACGAGTGTGTGGACGTGATGAACGAGTGTGTGCGTGTGATGAATGAGTGTGTGCACGTGATGAACGAGTGTGTGGACGTGATGAACGAGTGTGTGCGTGTGATGAGCGAGTGTGTGCGCGTGATGAACGAGTGTGTGGACGTGATGAACGAGTGTGTGCGTGTGATGAACGAGTGTGTGCGCGTGATGAACGAGTGTGTGGACGTGATGAACGAGTGTGTGCACGTGATGAACGAGTGTGTGGACTTGATGAATGAGTGTGTGCGCGTGATGAACGAGTGTGTGCACGTGATGAACGAGTGTGTGCGTGTGATGAACGAGTGTGTGGACTTGATGAATGAGTGTGTGCGCGTGATGAACGAGTGTGTGCACGTGATGAACGAGTGTGTGGACGTGATGAACGAGTGTGTGCGCGTGATGAACGAGTGTGTGCACGTGATGAACGAGTGTGTGCGTGTGATGAACGAGTGTGTGCGCGTGATGAACGAGTGTGTGGACGTGATGAACGAGTGTGTGCGTGTGATGAACGAGTGTGTGCGCGTGATGAACGAGTGTGTGCGTGTGATGAATGAGTGTGTGCACGTGATGAACGAGTGTGTGGACGTGATGAACGAGTGTGTGCGTGTGATGAACGAGTGTGTGCGCGTGATGAACGAGTGTGTGGACGTGATGAACGAGTGTGTGCGTGTGATGAACGAGTGTGTGCGCGTGATGAACGAGTGTGTGCACGTGATGAACGAGTGTGTGCACGTGATGAACGAGTGTGTGCGCGTGATGAATGAGTGTGTGCACGTGATAAACGAGTGTGTGCGCGTGATGAATGAGTGTGTGCGCGTGATAAACGAGTGTGTGCACGTGTCCTGTGATGAAGGTGTGTCCCAGCCTCCTATCCAGGAAATCTGGATTCCTGGAAAACCTTCCCGGACTGGTACTCTTCTACTTGCTCCTTCCCCCTCTTCCACATCCTCCTTCTCCTACTCTTCATCCTCACTCTCTTCCACTTCCTCCTCCTCTTCATCCTTCTCCTCCTCCTTCTTCTCTACTTCCTCCTTTTTTCCTCATTCACCACCTCCTCTTCTTCTTTTCTTCCTCGTCCTTTTTCACCTCCTCCTTCCTCTATTTTCTCTTCTCCTCTTCCTCTCCCCCTTTCTCCTTTACATTATATTCATGGACTTTCTTGAGCAGAGGGATTCATCTCCATCTGGATGCAAGTGCAGATTTTTATTTGATAAAATTCAAAACAAACTTCCAAAAAAAATCAGAAGAAAGAACCATAAACTATGGATATAAGACAAAAAACCCCAAAGACTGAGCGAGGGTGTGCTTTACACACAAGAAGAAGAATTCAACAACATCAATGAAAGAAGCACACAGAAATCAGGACTGGATAATCAGTATATACAGAATAAAGCAGGTAAAAGTTCTGAAGGAGGTTCAGAAGGTCAGGGGTTCAGGCCTCAGCACCACCAGGCTGCTACTGTACTGAAACTTTCAGCAAAACCTTAAACCCTGAGCTCTGAATCTTAATCTGGGATACGTGAAGGAAAGAAATTCTCTCTGCTGTAATGTACATGAGACAAATAATCCCTCTTCTTCTTCATCTTCATCATCAACCTCATCTTCTTCTTCTTCATCTTCTTCTTCTTCTTCATCTTCTTCTTCTTCTTCTTCATCATCAACCTCCTTTTCTTCTTCTTCTTCATCAACCTCCTTTTCTTCTTCTTCTTCATCATCAACCTCATCTTCTTCTTCTTCTTCTTCTTCTTCTTCTTCTTCTTCTTCTTCTTCATCATCAACCTCCTTTTCTTCTTCTTCTTCATCATCAACCTCATCTTCTTCTTCTTCTTCTTCTTCTTCTTCATCATCAACCTCCTTTTCTTCTTCTTCTTCATCATCAACCTCCTTTTCTTCTTCTTCTTCATCATCAACCTCTTCTTCTTCTTCTTCTTCTTCATCATCAACCTCCTTTTCTTCTTCTTCTTCATCATCAACCTCCTTTTCTTCTTCTTCTTCATCATCAACCTCATCTTCTTCTTCTTCTTCTTCTTCTTCTTCTTCATCATCAACCTCCTTTTCTTCTTCTTCTTCATCATCAACCTCCTTTTCTTCTTCTTCTTCATCATCAACCTCATCTTCTTCTTCTTCTTCTTCATCATCTTCTTCTTCTTCTTCTTCATCAACCTCATCTTCTTCTTCTTCTTCATCATCAACCTCCTTTTCTTCTTCTTCTTCATCATCAACCTCATCTTCTTCTTCTTCATCATCAACCTCATCTTCTTCTTCTTCTTCATCTTCTTCTTCTTCTTCTTCTTCATCATCAACCTCCTTTTCTTCTTCTTCTTCATCATCAACCTCCTTTTCTTCTTCTTCTTCATCATCAACCTCATCTTCTTCTTCTTCTTCTTCTTCTTCTTCTTCATCATCAACCTCCTTTTCTTCTTCTTCTTCATCATCAACCTCCTTTTCTTCTTCTTCTTCATCATCAACCTCCTCTTCTTCTTCTTCTTCTTCTTCTTCTTCATCATCAACCTCCTTTTCTTCTTCTTCTTCATCATCAACCTCATCTTCTTCTTCTTCTTCTTCTTCTTCTTCTTCATCATCAACCTCCTTTTCTTCTTCTTCTTCATCATCAACCTCCTTTTCTTCTTCTTCATCATCATCAACCTTATCTTCTTCTTCTTCTTCTTCATCATCTTCTTCTTCTTCTTCTTCATCATCAACCTCATCTTCTTCTTCTTCTTCATCATCAACCTCCTTTTCTTCTTCTTCTTCATCATCAACCTCATCTTCTTCTTCTTCATCATCAACCTCATCTTCTTCTTCTTCTTCATCATCTTCTTCTTCATCATCAACCTCATCTTCTTCTTCTCCATCATCATCTTCTTCATCTTCTTCTTCATCATCAACCTCATCTTCTTCTTCTTCATCATCAACCTCATCTTCTTCTTCTTCTTCATCATCAACCTCATCTTCTTCTTCTTCTTCATCATCTTCTTCTTCATCATCAACCTCATCTTCTTCTTCTTCTTCATCATCAACCTCATCTTCTTCTTCTTCTTCATCATCTTCTTCTTCATCATCAACCTCATCTTCTTCTTCTTCTTCATCATCAACCTCATCTTCTTCTTCTTCTTCATCATCTTCTTCTTCATCATCAACCTCATCTTCTTCTTCTTCTTCATCATCTTCTTCATCTTCTTCTTCATCATCAACCTCATCTTCTTCTTCTTCATCATCATCAACCTCATCTTCTTCTTCTTCTTCTTCTTCTTCATCATCAACCTCCTTTTTTTCTTCTTCTTCTTTTTCTTCTTCTTCTTCTTCTTCTTCATCATCAACCTCTTCTTCTTCTTCTTCTTCTTCTTCATCATCAACCTCCTCTTCTTCTTCTTCTTCTTCTTCA